>NC_091751.1:23362413-23559913 GCF_043380555.1 Nothobranchius furzeri | reverse complement strand
CCGTCAAAGAGCGCTTCTTAAGTCCATTTTATCTCTTTAAACAGTTAAATCAAACAAATAATAATGAGAATGTTTTAAATATTATGCTGATCAGTCTTAGCATTTATGCTGTGAGTTTTAATCGATCTGAATGATTTATTAGCGGACAAACTCCGTTTGGAGCGGAGAAGGACACTCCTGTTTTGGGATTCACCAACCATCATTTATGTCTAACAAAAGTTTGTGGGCGAACTTTCCGCTTATTTCTTTGGACAGGAGACAATCTGAGTGGACACCGGGTGTCCCTCCAGGTGTCTCTGAGGTGTGTGTCCTGAGCGCACCAAACAACCCTGAAGTGTGTGAGAAAGCAGCTGAAGAGCAGGGATGTGGACTCACCAGGAACAGCGCAGGTGTGAAGAGGACCACGGCGCACCAACGCGTCACCTGCATCCTCCCGGAGATCAAACTTCCTCTGATTCTCTCGGATGGTAGCTGCGGCTCCGTCGAGCATAAATCCACCGAGTCCGCCTCACAGAACGGTCCGGGCTCTCAGCTGACCGGGCAGAACAGAACCAACGCGCCCCATGGCCGCAAGACTGAAGCAGAGAGTTAGAGACCGGAGGTGGCAGGTGGAGAGCGGCTGGAGGCTGTGGGAGGGGGAGTTAGGGTGGAGCGGGGGGGCAGGAGTTACCTAAGAGTTAATCCAGGTGGGGACTCATAGCTGAGAGCAGGTTCGGGTCCCAGTGGTCTGGTGGCTGGAGCGCGCAGCATTCGAAGCACTTCCAATCTGATGGGAACAGCGGGGCTTTTAGCTTTATAGCGCGCGCCTGCAACACATAGGCTCCCCCGTTGGGGAGGGAGGGCGAAGGAGGGGGAGAGCAGAGCTTGGAAGAACACAACACAACTCGGTCCACATTGAATTGGATAGTTTTAGCGTTTTCATCCTAGTAATCCCCCCCCCCTCTCTCTCTCTCTCTCTCACACACACACACACACACACACACACACACACACACACACACACACACACACACACACACACACACACACACAGTCCCTTCTATTCAAAAACACTGAAGTTATTATATCCGTTTCTGTAGAGGATCACGTGGTGTTCTGACCAGCATTAAAGGTGCAACATGTTAGAATCTTTACAGTGAAATAATCCCAAAATAGTCCCGGACATGATGGAGGAAGGTTACACTGAAACAGATTTAATTCTCCACCAGCTGGAGGGTTGTCAGGTTTTCTCCTTTTAAAAAACTAAAGAGGGACTTGTCTTTGTTTATAATCAGTGAAACCATGGAGTTGCCAAAACCAGTGGCAGCTGGCCACTTTGTTATTTTTTATTTATTTATTTTTTGGTGGGGTGCATTTTCTACCATTCTTATGCATCACACATCAGCACATGTCAGCTGAACAAAGTGCTTGAACACTGAAAGAAGGCAAATGTAAAAGAGACAAAAGAGCAATAATCCGATGTTAAAATGAGCCCTCACAATCAAAGAACAATCTGATAAAACATAAAGTCAAGAATGCAACCCAAATTGCAAAAGCATAACCATTTGGTTGCAATAATAAGATAAAAATAACAGGATAAGAGTAAAAAAAGGTGATAAAAACAGTAGAAAAATATATACTAATCGAGGACAAAGTATGCTAGTTAAAATGTTATCGTCCTAAAGCCATTCTGAAGGGGTGTGACTTAAGGTTGGATTTTAAATGTGCAAGTGATGGAACCAGACTAACTGAGAGTGAAAGTTTATTCCAAAGCTTAGGAGTAGCAAAAGCAAAAGCTCGCTCTCCAAGGGATTTGTATTTCATTTTGGGAATGCACATAAGGTGTTGATCTGTGGAACGCAGTGAACGAGCGGGAGCTTACTGAGTGAGTAGTTCAGACAGGTAGAGGGGAGCGTTATTATTGACAGCTTAATATGCAAACATTGTATGTGATATGCTACAGGGAGCCAATGTAAGTCATCCAGAACAGGAGTGATGTGCCACCATCTGTTCGTTCCAGTGAGAAATCTGGCCGCCGCATGTTGTACCCTCTGGAGATGAATGAGCAAAGAAATATAATTTTACTTACTGATAAAAAATAAGCAGAAACTGCTTGGATGATCTGTTTGTGCAGTCAATAACCACAGTCTGTCCTCTTTGTCCAAATAACTCCATGATTAACATCCAAACACGAACAGAAAAACTAAAGTTCTGAGTCAAAATAGCCGAACATCCGTTGACGTGAGGCCCAGGCTGAGGACTTTCCCTGGAGCTAGCTCCCAGCGCTGGCTCTGATGCTCATAAATTATTCAAATTTTTAATTATTAAATTAGATTTAAACAGAAGAGTTACACCCCCCCCCCTCAAAGTTGTCATGAGTGTAAACTAGATCTGTTAAATCTAAAATGTTTTTTGAACCAGCTGTGAAATTAGCATTTTTAACATGGGAGTCAATGAGGATTTGCTCACTTCTACTGCCAGCCCCTAGCAGATGAAGGTGGAACTGTAATTTTGTCGTGCCTTGTTGGCTTCATAAAATTCAGACCCAAATGACCCCTTGGTGCTGATCCGTAGCTGGCAACAGCAATGAAATCCACGGAACAGAAGTGTGAACATCACCTGTGTGTTTGGAAGATGGGTTGCAGTTCCCAAATATGACCACAAGATGTCATTCCTACTTCATTCTTACATAATGCACCTTTAATTATGTGGTGTTTTGACCGGCTTTATCTACATATGACTCTACATACTGATGATCAAACACATTAAAAACCATCCTGCTCCATTCTTCCTGCTAGTCTGAGTTATTTTTTACGTTTTCTCCTAATGATATACTTTGTGACTTTTTCAGATTTTTAAATGATTTTCTTGAGGTAGTATGTGCTAAAATGACCTTTATAGGGTTAATGAAAGACCACCCTGCACCTATAGCGCCCCCTGCAGCCAGAATATTCCAGTTGCAGCTTCACATTTGCCAGTTTGGTCTGTTAGTTTTTGAAAAAATTGCATACCTGGTGCTGCAGTCTGGCTCCTGCACGTTTCCTGCATGTTTTAAAGCATGAATACAGCAGATTTGGATAATTTAGTGAAGAACCACCACTCTAAACACTAAAGCCTCTCTTCTATCGCCAGGTCTGGAGCGGTCCAGTCTGGTTATTTTTAGAACGGTATGTTCTGGTATGGGGCTGGAATTTTCAGACGAGCGTTTCGATCGCAGTTTGGGCCCTCACGTCGGCAGGCGGGGTTAAACAAACCATCATGTGTGATTTTAAACGTTGTGAAACTATTTGGTATGTCTGTGCTGCAATAACTGGTCTACAGAGCTAAAGACAAAAACAAAAGGCCTTCCACAGGCGCCTTATGTGACTCCAGAGTGCAGTCGCTAAGTCCAGAAGCCTGTCTCGGCTATAAATAGCATCCAGCACATCGTAGAAACTCCGTGTATTTCTCCCATCTGAAAAAAAATATCCACTCCGGCTGTTTGTGTCCTTAACTATTAGCTAGGGCTGCATGGTGGTGCAGTTGTTAGCACTGTTGCCTCGCAGCACGAAGGCTGTAGGTTCGAAACTCGGCTGCGGCCTTTCTGCGTGGAGTTGCGTGTTCTCCCCATGCATGCGTGGGTTTCCTCCGGGTGCTCCGGTTTCCCCCACAGATCACAACATGCCCTATAGGTTATACATTGTAAGTTGCTTTGGATAAAAGTGTCTGCCAAATAAATAAACATGAACATAAACAAAGATATATTGGGCTTTGATTTCTTCATCTTGGCCCGACACTGAGCCGACGTCCGCTCTCATCCTTCGGCTGCCATCTGCTGAGAAAAAAACTACCGATCCAGCTCCTCCTGTGGACTCTCGTGATGAAGGCGAGGAACGTATGGAACTCTGAAGGTGAACACTTGCTGCTACTTGCTGCAATTTTTTTCACTTTTATGTACAGCTAATGAAAATACAAACAACGGAACTCCGTTAGTTCTCCTGTTTGCAAGATGTGACGCATTTCTGTCAACCAGTCAGTGGACTGTGTTGTTGCTCTGCCCTAACCGTACCGCTCCAGGAATTTCGGGACCTACAACAGAAGGGAGTCCCAACAATCCCACGACTGGCGCGGTCCGGGTCGGTTGTCTGGACAGGTTTTACAATCGGAACAGAAAAATTAGCAACCCGATACTTTCCATTCCATGCCAGTTTGGGCGGTGGGAAGGCTGGGAGACGTTTCTGCGGTTAGATTAAGGTGTTAAAAAGACGAACGCACAGCAACGAGATAGTTTTTGGTTTTGGTTCTACAAATGGACACTAGGGGGTCCTAAAGGCAAGCCCAAACTGCCTTGTCTCTATCAAGATGAACTGCTGTCCGTATTTGTTTTTTCATGAAATTATAAAAAAAACTTGAATTTCAACTGAATCATTCAGGATTGACTGAGATCATCATCGAAATCATAAACCAACATAAACACGAACTATGATGAACATCTGCATGATGTTCAACACATTCATACAATCCTGAGCAGAAAAAAACTTCTCTCATTCCTCCTGAGAGCGGCTCAGAACCATGAGGCTCTAGACCAGTCCAGACCAGAAGGCCTGGGGTGGGATCTGACCCAGTATGTCAGCAGGGGTGGTTGAAGACCCGTCTCCTACACACTCACTTTCTGCCATGAGTGGTCAATGCACTTTATGAATACTATGTATGTAAATATGCCAGCTGATTGATGGCACTTCACAGGTTACCATGGCAACTGAGACTGCAATAAAGGTGCTTGTGAGTGACTTAGATCATGTTTGCCACAGCTCCTCTAGACTCTTACATGCCAGTCACATGAACTCAGGGTGAACCTGCTCTCGTCTGTCAGAAGCACAGGTGGTGTTCTCCAGACGTTATGTGGTAAATACCAGTGGAGCTCCATGGAGCCGGGCCACAAGCACAGGGTCCGCTAGAGGACAGCTGGCTCTGAGGACACCTTCATGTTTGTGATGGTTTGGTCAGAGATGTTCTCACCAGTGGCCCAGGTTACTTTGTAGGGTGGTGGCAGGACTCGTCCTGGTCCTACTTACAAAAAGGGGCAGATAGTGGTCCTACTGATGGCCTCTCCTCTCTGTTCTAGAGATTGCGCTGGCTGACACAGAAAAACAGGTCAATCCTGGGCCAGTGTCACCCTGACAGCAGGCTTGGACCTCCCTGTGACTACCCCGCTGTGGGTGGAACTCAGGGTTAAAAAAATTCCCATCTCACCCTCCACACGTGGTCTTATCCTTCCGAGCTCAGGTCCGCTACCAGAAGCCTGGGAGCTCGAGGGTTCTGCAGTATCTTAGCTGTTCCTATAACTGCACTTTTCTGGACTGAGATGTCTGATGTTTTTCCTGGATCTGCTTTAGCCACTCCTCCAGTTTGGGGGTGACTGCCCCGAGTGCCCCGATGACCACGGGCACCACTGATGTCTTCACTCTCCAGGCTTTCGTAAGTTCTTCTTTGAGGCTCTGGTACTTCTCTGGTTTCTCGTGTTCCTTTTTCCTGATGTTGCATCACTTGGTATCGCCACGTCAACCCCAACGGCTGTCCTGTGTTGTCTGTCCACCTCCACAATGTCCGGTGGGTTCTCCATCACCATTTCATCAGTCTGGATCTAGAAGTCCCACGGGAGCTTGGCTCTTTTGTTCTCTACCACCTTAGGGGGTGTGACCCACCTTGGGGCTTCCAGTCCATACTCTGCACAGATGTTCCTGTATGTCAGCCACTTGGTGGCGTTCCATGTATGCGTTCCCTGTCAGCATCTTACACCCTGCAGTTATGTGGCGGACTGTCTCAGGGATGTTTTTGCATACCTTATGAATCCATCCAGTCTTCCATACATCTGAATCTGATGTTGTAGAGAAGACAAAGCAACAAAATCTGTATTACATCATCATACCTTCATAAGTATAATCCAGTGAACAGAACTGTTTTTGTTTGTTTGCTTCCGTTCTAAATCTGCCCCTGGCAGAGTTTAAGCATTAATAAGTACTGAATGATATTTATTGCAACTTATTGAGAAGTTATTGTTCCTAAAGCAACTAGCCCAACTGTTGTTATCATAACACATTAAGATGGTGCCTTAGCCCATTTGCAGCTTGTCCAAGATGCTGCTGAGACATTTTTGGAGGGCAAATGAAAGTTTGACCATGCCATTATGGCAGCTCTACATTAGCTAGCTGTTTCTTTTAGGATTCGGTTTAAAGCTCTTTTACTGGTTTTTAAAGCTTTAAATGGTTTGATCTGGCAGACACACTGCATTTGTATGTTCCCTCTCAGGCACTCCGTTCAGAGGACTTGTCCTTGCTCGTGGTCCCCCGGTCACGGCTGAAGATGCGGGGAGGCAGAGCCTTTTCAGTCGCAGCTCGAGTCGAGTAAAATTGAAAATACTTCATATGTGCCTGTTTATTTATTTTTTAAAGTCGCACTGGGGTCTCCAGCCCGCGTCAAGCTTACAGCTGTAACAGCGACGTGCCGCTGGAAGGTAAGAGAATATTATTGCTACCTCACCCACAAGCACCTTGATTTAAGTTAATCTATGTTTTATAGACCTCTCAGTTGCCATGGTTACCTTTGAAATGCCGTAGAGTATTCATAATGTACTTTGCATTGACCGTTTATGGCAGAAAGTGGGTGTGTAGGAGGTGGTATATGATCCGGAAACACCAGAGCACATTTCTAGGAAGGGTGTGATTTATAAAAGTAGGGATTACATGCAGCTGTGCAGTTTTTTTATAGGTTGGAAAATTACTTTGTGCAGGTTTTTTTATTTTTTTCTTGGTGAACCTAAAGTGGAAGTTCACGAGGAAAAGGAAAATACTTTTGTAAATCAATCACTCTGAGATTCACACGCAGGCTTATCGTGAAAATAGTCTTCTACCCCTATTTCCTGCATTGTCCACCGATAGACAATAAAAGAGGAAATGCTCGGGTCGGAAAAAGTCCGTCAGATCTACTTTGGTTCACAGACTCACGATGGGGAAGGCTGTTGTTGGTTTTTGCAGCCAGGAAAGAGCAGAGCACATCTCTACTAGTAGAAGCTAACCTATAGCATTAGCAACCCTACAACACAGCAGAACTCCTGAAGGCTTGTGTTATTTGTGGAGATAAAACATCGACGTTTCAGAGCAAACAGAGTCATTGGTAGAGTCATGTTGTTGTTATCCAATCAGAGGCCAGATGTCCAAAAATCAGGAAATAAGACTCCAAACCCTGCAGCAACATTAAGCTGAACAGATGATCACATAAATCAGGCTCACAATAAAATAAAAAACAATAAAATATTTAGTTATTTTAATATTAACTAAATATTAATGTTAAACAACATAAAACCAAAGAAGGCTGACAATGCCACCAAGTGTAGGAGGTGTTTGTGTGTGTGTGTGTGTGTGTGTGTGTGTGTGTGTGTGTGTGTGTGTGTGTGTGTGTGTGTGTGAACTCTCCATTTCCTCTCTGAGATGGACACAGAGAATCCTTTATGTTGGAGAACAGCTGAAGTGGGGAGGTGAGCAGGAAAGAAAAGACTGCTTCAATAAATCCAGAACGGTCTCATTGCTACAACATGGCGGTGGTTTGGTGGTGTCGCCATAACTCAGACAGCAGGGCTGATGGGATCGTGCTCCGAATGGCCCGGATAGCCTTCACACAACCTGCAGCCGCCGCTGCAGCGTGCAGCCGTAAGTCATAGCTGCTATCAGCGCCCATTGTGTTCCACATGGAGATTACAGCCATGTGAACGTTTCCTCTTCAAACATCCAGACTGTTCTACTTTTAACAAAGATGCATTAACAGAGAACCAGAACATCAGCTAATATTGTTCTCTATGGTACATTCTCATTTAACTCACTTGCGATCCTTAAGTGTGCAAAGCCATAATGACTGATGTACCATTCTCACCAACCTTCAGGTGGACTCTGGTGTCATACCTGATCAATAAAATGACACTTATAAAACATTCAGTTAAATGAGGAACGCGTGGCACCAATGCATTGTTTAAAGGCACACTTGCCAGTTTTGCTTGCTCTTAGCGCCCCCTACTGTCCGGAATAATTCTCTGTGGTCAAAGCAAAAATGACACTAATCTCCTCACTGTGTATTTGTCCTACTGCACACTGGAAGCAAAAGCGGCACGGAACGGCACCGGAAAGGTTTACTCGCGATGATCACAGCACTCACGTGCACACCAGGAGAGTCCCAGCAGCGAAGCGGCTTCTCTGCCATGCTCCTCGCTCGACTCGCGAGATCACGAGATCCCTCGAGACTTCAAAGGTCATGGTTTGTTTGTGTAATCCGCCATTAAACCAAAAAGAAGGGAATCACGTTTTATATCACTGTTTGATGTCATATATGATGCTGTTCCTCTCCACCACCAGGATTAAAGCCATGAAAACACATCACTGCACTTCTGTAAATAAGCTGTTAGGTCGCACTAAGCGTCATATGTATGAAATTGCATCACTGTGGGATTTCCTGTCTAGCCCTATGTTAACTACGGTAGTTGACGCATCCCAGAAGCAGCTCAAAATAGAACCCAGTCCTATTTTCAGAGGCGTGGCGCAGCGTGCTGCTTCTGAAAATCGCGGCTGGTTTGTTACACTCCATAGACTATAATGGATTCTATTTGTAGTGGTGCTGTTTCACGGCTATTCCGCGACGCTTTTGCTTCCAGTGTGCAGTAGGGGCTCTCCCGGTTTCACACTGACCAGTACTGAAACCGCAGTGCAGAACGGCAGCGGAACGTCACTGGTTCCAGAAGCGGCACGCCGTGCTGCTAAAGATAGGATCGGGTTTTATTTTTGCCGCATTCTGAGATGCGTCAATTACCGCAGTTAACAAATGGCTAAACAGGAAATCACATAGTTTCAGAGTAAAATCACTGGTAAATTTCAGAATAAAAGTACTGCAGCGATGCAGTTTTATATATTGAAGCTCACGTGGGACCCAGCGGCTTATTTACTCACAGCATCGTTCCAGAAGTGCAGTGGTGTGTTTTCAAGGCTTTATTTCAGGCGGTGGAGAGGAACAGCATCACATACGACAGTGATATCCAACGTGAATTCCTTCTTTTTGGTTTAATGGCGGATTGCATCAACAAACCATGACCTGAAGCTTCCTCTCAAGGTGCTCCTGCATCGCCGATGTGCTCCCGTGAAAGGAGTTTGCACCCTGCAGGCCTTTTTTTGTCTTTGTACAATGCTCCCAAACTTTGAGCTACGCTGCCGACTCGCCATGTTTCTTTCTCCGGTGACGAAGGCTGAGCTGGATGGCCACTGCTGCGCAGGCGCCTCGGAGCTAAAGCGGTGGCTGAGCAGAGGCAGGAAACAACCGCCAAACCTGCGCAGCAGGTGAGATTAAAAAAAGTTTACAAAATAAACGACATGTCGACTGTTAAATTCAAAGTTGACTATTTCATTTGCTGACGTCGTCGTGACGAGTCGACTAATCGTGGCTGCCCTAGTTCCATTGCATCACAGCTCTAGATGTTCTCCTCCACAGGAAGTGAAGGCTGTTTTATGTCCTCTTTAGAAACGTCAACATTCTTCTGTGGGACCATCAGAACTTCTGCTGTTGTTGTGGTTTTCACCCAGCAGCTATTTGTATGGGGATTCCTTTTTAATCCTACTTCCTGTACTCCGAACAGGTGCATGGTTACCATGGCGACCCTGATACTACACTGATGGCAGCTTTAACATTTATTTAAATCTTGTCTCATTCTAGCTTTACTTGACAGACCAAACAGAGAAGTGTGCCTCTGTGATGGGATTTAGTAGCAGGAATTCTTCAGCTGGAATGCTTCAGAATCTGTTTGGGAAAGTTTTAGTTTAAAAAACTATTTCAGTTTTGGAAATAAAAAATTTATTTTGATTTGAAACATTATAAACATTGTTGTTTTTATAAAGCCTAAAACAGCCACGTCCATCTAAAATACCTTGCGGTTACATCATTCTTTACTCCAGCCCTTACGAATAACAGCATGAACTTAGAATCACACGTGACCCGACTGGTGTGATTTTAGAACAAGTGCTCACATGTTTTTACTTTAAATCTCATCAGAAACGTCTTAAATGTCTGATTGAGCTTGTTTACGTGAAGGTTCATGCACGAATAAGCACACAGTTTATAGAATGAATGAATACATGAATGTGTGCGGATTTTTACAAAATCTCTAGACTGCTACAGAGGAAGGTGGAGGGTTAGAGTGGCTGATGGAGTTCTCCATCAAAACCGTGGCCTGATGAAGATCCCTGAAAGAGAGGGGGAGCAGCTTTCTTCCTTCTCAGCTAACACCTGCTTCCCTTCCTATTTTCTGCTCCAAACGGCCTCTCATTGATAATCAGCAGGTCAAGTCACTAATTTTCCAAATACAGGTTTTGGTGGCATTCAGAGCTGGGGGAGAAGAGATTACAGGGTGGCCTCCTCCTAAAAGCTGATTACTGGGCTGCAAAGGAGCAGGAGATAGATCCGAGTCGGAGGAAGAGGATGATTGCCCAGCTGAATGACGCTGGCGTCCGGCGGTTGAATATGTTGTGTTGGCACGGCTCCATTCCTGATTGTGGAGGCAGATGTTCCATTGGGCCCTCAGGCTCAGCTGTGACGCCATGGCAGCAGGTTCTGCATGTTCCCGGCCCAGCCAGCTGCCATCTCAAGTGTCACTCCACATCCAGAGAGACGAATAAAAGTCAAACTGAGCTTGACCAGAAGGGCTATTGGGGGGGTGGGGGTGGGGGGGCTCTACAACAGCCATACTGATGCTGCCAAGGCTTTTCAGGCTGTGGTGGAGGATGGGCGTGCTGGGGGGGGGTGCTGACAGAGACAAATGGCGGAGCGGAGCATTGGTCACAGGATGCAGCTGCTGAGCATCAATCGCTTCCTTATTACAATTAGAAGGACTGTCGGTTTCAGCTGTGAGGAGTTACGTTTCCGTTTGGTTTATTGACGGTTGAAGACTCAAACGTCTCCGGAGCTGAAAGTCATCTGACTAAAACTTTTACAATCAAAGTGTCAATGAGCCGCCATTAAACCAGAGGAGCTGAGACTCATGGAGGAAGTTTTCTCACTCACCGAGTGTGTTTGTCCCACTGGGTGTGTGTGTGTGTGTGTGTGTGTGTGTGTGTGTGTGTGTGTGTGTGTGTGTGTGTGTGTGTGTGTGTGTGTGTGTGTGTGTGACAGTATGAACATCTACTCCTGCTTAACTGTTGGCATTCTGTTACAAGATGGCCGCTACAGCTACTGGATGTCAACAGACCCAGAGACGGCTATAACTGTTACAGATATAATGTCAGTGTTCATTTTGACAAGAAATTAGAATGAAATTTTAGTCTTTTGGCTAAAATTATTTTTAATTTTAGTCACGATTTAGATGTCCAAGTTGTTTTTCTTTCAGTCTAGCTTTAGCTGATTAGCATGTATGTGTTTTGCTCCTAATGCAAAAATGTTAAAAGTCTGTAAAGTAAATGTTTCCTACGCCTACTTGAGACTGTAAACTAAAGAAATGAAAAAAAAATTCACATTTCACACTTTGGATCAATAAAACTGTAAATTTAGAATTTTTTTAATAAAAATAATTAGCCGAAAATACCAAAATGAACATGAATGGCAAAATCTAGGGTTATGTTTCAAAAACTCTGGGTGCAATTAGAAAAGCACTAGGATCAATCACAGCAATGAAATCAGTCAACAGGGCAGTCCATCATACACAATCAAATAAGACGTAAATACATCCGGGGTTTTTTATAAATAAAGGACTTCAGTACCTTTATCTGCTTATGTCTCAAAAAAGTCCAAGTCTAAATCGTGCAAATTTGATGCCAAGGCTGTTTCAAAACAAGCGCCGTTCCTGAGATGACGCCATCGTTCTAGTTTTTCTCGTCACAGCTCTGGTGCTAATACCACCAAATGTCTCTCTGCAAACAGAGCACTATGATTGGCCTGACCTAAAATTGTTTGGGCCAATGGTAGACCTGCTGCAGCTGTAAATGAGTGTAGACTAACAGGCAAAGAAAAATCTTTTGCCACTGCCACGGTTGGTCAAAACTCTCAGGCCAGTAGACAGAAATGGCACCTTTATTATATCAGTGGTTTTTATAATTACTTAGAATAAACTCTGACCAGTACAGAACAAGCTGAGTATGACCAGCCAATTATTAAAGCTAAATAAATAAATAAAAAGCTAGCTTTTATAAGTCATCTTCACTTAGAAAAACATTTTTAATTATTATTTCTGATTATAACTGGTCACTCTGAGTTTGTCATGCTCTTCTAACCCTGGGTGTTTCTCATTGTCAAGGCACCTTGCCTTGTGAGCCGATGTCTTGCGAGGCCAGGCGCCTTGCTTACAAGGACACTGTCCTTCCTTGGTCAAAGAAAACGGTTAAATGGAACAGATGCAAGAGTAGATCCGCTGCTCCTCCACATCGAAAGGAGCGGGTTGAGGTGGCTCTGGCATTTAGTCTGGATGCCTCCTGGATGCCTCCTTGGTGAGGTTTTCCAGCACGTCCAACCAGTAGGAGACCTAAAGGAAGACCCAGGACACGCTGGAGGGACGTTGTTTCTCACCTGGCCAGGGAACGCTTTAGGATTCTCCTGGAGGAGCTCGCCCAAATGGCTGGGGAGAGGGAAGTCTGGGCCTCTCTGCTCAGGATGCAACTCCGGATAGTCGGAAGTTAATGGATGGAAAGTCAAAACCTTAAGAACAAAATGATCAGTTCACTGATATCCAGACGTAAAATAAATAAAGACAAACAATAAAGAGGCATGTTTTTAATCAGTAAGCTGATTCCTCCCTATGAAACTTCTCGTGGATGAGGAGGAGCATAACTAATCTAACAGACTGTGATAGTTAGAAACATGAAGGTATTTGTAGAGACATCCTGTCTTATCTCTGGGCTGGTGGGTGACAGAAGGCGCTGCTCAGATTATCTTCAGAGTTTGACCTAATCAATTCTTTCTCCAGATCTTTGTGTGTTTGAGGTCGCTCTAAAGTCACCCGTTTCAAGTGGGTTTTTACGACATGACTGAACTGATTAGAGCGACCTGTAGGACATCATCACTGCAGATGGAATTTAATTGGAAGACTGAGACATAATTACATGAAGAGCAGATTAAATAAGAGGACCAAAACCATGTTGTACTTCCTAGCATCTGATCATAATCATGGACTCAGACAATAAAGACAATTACATTACTGAAACAAGCAGAGGACAGCAATTTAAGCAGCAGAAGACAGAAGAATGAGCTGTGATTGTCTTCCTGCTGCTGCTGCAGGACCAAGTTAGTGGCTGAACAAGGAAAGAAAACACACGTTGAGTCCGAATGACGCAGGATGGGAGTCTGCAGCCCGCCACAGCTCTCCAGCTCTTCGTGTAGCTCCAGTTTTTGTGTTTCCACCATGATCCTTAGACAGAGGTTAATTGTTCTGACCCATCCCTCTCCAGCTGAGCATTCTCATCTTATCTGTAAGAGGAGCTGAACTCCAGCTGGAGGGCCGTCGCTTGGATGCTGGAGAATGTTCTCAGGTTATAAATGAAACGTTAGACATAAAAATATACACAAAGAAGAATGATCTAAAAAAATGAATTAAGTAAAAAAAAATGTAAAAATTAGGTTCCAGAAGCAGTGAAGTCCAGCCTTCATCTGACAGAGCAGTCTGCTACTGACCTCTGGTGGTTGGACATTTAGATACAGATATTAGTGCAGGTGAAACTGGAACAATAAGAAAGTGTTGCAAAAACTCCATTTATGTCAGTGATCCAATTTAGACTGAGAAACCATCTAAAGGCTCAGGAACCCTTTGCAAGTGCTCTAGATCCATGAGCTGATTAGAGTGTGACACTTTGAGTCTATTTTGAACCTTTTCACAATATTTGAATTGTTTTGAGATTTTGAATGTGGGATTTTCATCAGCTGTAAGCCACAATAATCACAGTTACATCAAATAAAGACTTGAACATCTGGCTTTGCATGGAATAAATCTATCTGATATTTTAGTTTCACTACTAAAACAAATGAACTTTTGCACCATATTTAATTTTTACAGGTTTCACCTCTAAACTTACAGGAATATCCTCTAATTTCACTTTATTTAGTAAAAAAATGAAAGCAACAAATCTGGTTAATAACAGGTCTATGTTTAAGTCTTCTGTCTCCAATTAATCCAGTTCAGAGGGAATAGCTGTTCCAGTTCTGGGTCCCCATCTGTGATTGGCTGTTCCAGCTGGTGTTCCCTGTCTGTGATTGGCTGTTCCAGCTGTGGTTCCCTGTCTGTGATTGGCTGTTCCAGTTCTGGGTCCCTGTCTGTGATTTGTTCTTCCTTTTCTGGGTCCCCGTCTGTGATTGGCTGTTCCAGCTGTTGTTCCCTGTCTGTGATTGGCTCTATCTTTTCTAGTTCCCTGTCTGTGATTTGTTCTTCCTTTTCTGGTTCTCTGTCTGTGATTGGCTGTTCCAGCTGTGGTTCCCTGTCTGTGATTTGTTCTTCCTTTTCTGGTTCTCTGTCTGTGATTGGCTGTTCCAGCTGGTGTTCCCTGTCTGTGATTGGCTGTTCCAGCTGTGGTTACCTGTCTGTGATTGGCTCTATCTTTTCTAGTTCCCTGTCTGTGATTTGTACTTCCTTTTCTGGTTCTCTGTCTGTGATTGGCTGTTCCAGCTGTGGTTCCCTGTCTGTGATTTGTTCTTCCTTTTCTGGTTCTCTGTCTGTGATTGGCTGTTCCAGCTGTGGTTCCCTGTCTGTGATTGGCTGTTCCAGCTGTTGTTCCCTGTCTGTGATTGGCTCTATCTTTTCTAGTTCCCTGTCGGTGATTTGTTCTTCCTTTTCTGGTTCTCTGTCTGTTATTGGCTGTTCCAGCTGTGGTTCCCTGTCTGTGATTGGCTGTTCCAGCTGTGGTTCCCTGTCTGTGATTGGCTGTTCCAGCTGTGGTTCCCTGTCTGTGATTGGCTGTTCCAGCTGTTGTTCCCTGTCTGTGATTGGCTCTATCTTTTCTAGTTCCCTGTCTGTGATTTGTTCTTCCTTTTCTGGTTCTCTGTCTGTGATTGGCTGTTCCAGCTGTTGTTCCCTGTCTGTGACTGGCTGTTCCAGCTGTGGTTCCCTGTCTGTAATTGGTTCTTCCTGTTCTGTGAAGGGCTGTGTTCTGGGCTCTACAGGCTGGTGACGGACTCGAATAGCTACAGTGGGTTGACTTATGTCCTGTTGCTGTAATTAAACCAGAATGGTCCCCCCTCTCTGCTGCTCTGGTGCAAATGTGCTCATTTATGACATTTGTAGCTGGACTTTTTGCATCTCAGTTGTGATGAGAACCACAGTTTCTCTGAACCAATATACCAGTATGAACACAGTTGAAACACTGGTGTTTTTATGCTTGATACCTTTAGATATGGCTCCATCTGCTGGCAGACCTTCCCCATCACACCAGCTTTGACCTGTAAAGGCCAGGAGTCAGTAAACAGAAGGTACAGCTAGATCTCTGCTTTAATCATGTTGGAGGCAAAGAAGAACACATGAACCCTGAAAAACATGAACCATCTCCTCATGAGCAACAAACCCAGGTAGCAGAGCTCAATGATGCTACCATGATGCTTTTGTTGCAGCTGGCATTCCCATCATTGCGTTCTGGACCTTATCAATTCAAACTTTATTTCAGACAAGGGATATGTCCATCACAAGAATAAAATAAAATAAAATAAAATAACACATTCTAATTAAAAACCATATAGGCAGTTGTTCCAATGTTTAAAAAGGACTGAGGAGTACCTCGTGTCACTGTAAGATAAAGATGACAGCGCTCTAACAACAGTGTTAGCTGACAAACTCAGACGGCAGATGAATTTATACATGAAGATCCTCAGAAGCGCATGAAAAGTAGGGATGTTACTCACAACAAACATATGACTTGCAGAGGTCCATCTAGGGAGCTTCATGAGGATTCTAAAAGCATCCTGATAAGCCACTTGAAGCTTCTTCGTTACTACCTTACTATAGTTGCACCACAAGTGGGCTGTATAGAGAGAGGAGTACAAAAGGAACGACAGAGGGACACTAACAGGATCTGAGCACATGCCAAAGTTACGTGCCAGAGTGTTAGCCTGCATGTGCAGCTTACCGCATTGCCTCTTAATGTCCTCGTCATCACAGAGGTCACTTCTTAAAATGTGCCCCAAGTATTTTACTTTGCTTACCACTTCAAGAACCTGATTTGTTAAGTTAAGAGATGGAAAATTAAGCTTCAGGTCCCCTTTAGTAGCAGCAATCATAACCACACTCTTTTTAGGGTTAAACAGGATGTCAAATTGCTCACCATACTTAGCACATGCCCTGAGCAGCTGCTGCAGGCCTGCGCTATAGGGAGACATGAGGACTAGGTCATCTGCATATATTAAATGATTTACAAGGCGGTCACCCACCAAGCTTCCAGTCTTACTATCATTCAGAGTAACAGACAGCTCGTCAAGGTACAGGTTAAAAAGGACAGGAGACAAAATCCCGCCTTGCCTGACTCCATTCGATACGGAGAAAGGTTCAGACACTTCTGTCCCCCTCTTTACCTGCATCAGTTGATGAGAGTACCAGAAGTGCAAAATCCTAACTAGGTATGAAGGGACCCCTCTGTTTTGTAGCTTGATGAATAATTTCTGATGATTGACTCTGTCAAAGGCCTTAGAGGCATCTAAAAAACACAAAACAGAAGTATTATGCCTCATGTATTTGCTTACAGTTTCTTTTAAAGCATAAATACACAAGTCAGTACTAAGTTTACCTTTAAAACCAAACTGATTCTCTGTCGTAGTTGTAAAATTCTGCAGTCTTTCCAGCAAAATATGCTCAAACACCTTGGACAACACACTTGCCATAGCAATAGGCCTGTAGTTATCAATACAGGCGATTTGTCCAGTTTTCTCTTTGACTATAGGGACTAAGAGAACAGATAACATATGGTCAGGCAAGATTCCATGCTTCAAAAAGCCGGTAAAGCACAATGAGAGCAACACCTGAGCTCTACAGCTAGCGTACTTCATGTGCTCTGCTGATAGTTGATCCGGGCCGCAAGCTTTGTTTAACGACATTTTCTCTATAGCGAGACGGACTTCATCAGCTCTGACAATCATACCATGATTGTAGTCATTTTTTCCAAGATTGAACCTTTCACTATTTACACAGTTAAAAATCCTGCTAAAGTGATTCCTCCAGGCTTCTACAATGTTCTTGTCTCCTGATACCCCATTTATAGATGCAGGTAGCAGCTGCTTACTGATACAGGAGCGTTTTAACTCCTTCCAGAACTCCGAAATATTATTATTCTTTAGTTTGTTCGCTAAGGAGTTTGCCCGCATTGTTTGCTCATTCCTTTTGATATAGCGAACAGCATTCTTGAACTTAACGTTCGTGGCTTTCTTAGACTCCAATATTGAACCGGATTTTGGTTTGCCAGCAGCTGCCCAGGTTTTATAGGCTGCTCTGGACTCAGCATGTAACGCATAAGCATGCTCACTCCATCCTGGAAGCGGTTTAAATTTTGTTGATCCTTTTTGGCAGAGGAACTCGCTGGCAATAATCAAGCTGTCCACAATATTTTGATACAAAGTGCATAAGTGCAACCTGTGCTCCATATGTTCACAGTTAACATCTTTACACTGTAACGTTTCTTTGTGGACATTAACAGATCTCAGACTACAATCTGACAGTAAGGAATATTTCCTAATATCCTCGACTGACACTTTAGCCCAAGTAAGCTTCTCTGAGTGTGAGGGGCTCTGGTGTTGGAGCAGCACAGGCAATGTTTCACAGTTTACCACTAAGGAAACAGGGATGTGATCAGCTGTTGCCAGGGAGTATAAGATTTCCACCCTGGATATGCATTCATGTGCATCCTCAGTGCATATACAGTGATCAAGCCAGGAAGTTGAGTGCCATGCCTCACTGACATACGTGTAGCTGTCTGCTGGCAGTCTCTCTTTGCTAGTTAAAACAAGTTATTATTTACACAAAACTGAATCAGATGTTGCCCAAAAGTGGAGCGAGTGTCTGAAATATCAGCATTCATATCACCAACGATAAAAATACAATTAAACTCACACTGACTGATAAATGAGCTTAAAAAAACCAAGTTTCGCCAGATATTCATCTTCATTCTGCTAACTCTTATATGGCATATAAATATTTAAGATCATGAATGCCTTGTCATCCATAACAAACTTTACTGCTATGCACCAGTCCACATTTAGCCTGACAACAGAAATAAAAGGATCATAATCCTTGTGCCATAGGACGGCCACGCCTCCAGGTATCCTTCCATGAATAATTCCAGATGACAGATCAGTAGTGGACTCCCCAGCACCTAAAAAATTGCAGTGAAAAGAGTTTAACTGATCCAGGTTCTGTTTGGGCAGCATTGTCTCTTGCAGACATATAATGTCAACATCTTCCAAAAGTTTATCGACAACAATACGACGTGCCCTATCCCCAGCCCCGTTACCAAGGCGCAGGCCACGGGAGTTATATGACACAATTCTCATGCTTTACTGGATGCTTCCTGAGTAAGTGGCTCCCCGCTGGGCCCACCCGCAGCTCCATCTGCAGCCACAGCTCTGCGCTTCTCATAGAAACGCCTCACAAAGGTTCCTTCAGGCCACAGTTGAGGATCATACAGTTCAGATACCTCCTCACATTCGGCCGAAACTTTAAAGGAACTACTGTACATCGGCTCTGGATGTTGTTAATCTTCTCACACCGCACCTCACGATGTAGTTTTTCTTTCAGATAGTCAGCCAGCACACTTGGCATAAGATCAGGGCAGAACTTCGTTGCGAAGACACTCACCAGTTTCGTTTTTAACACTTTGATCCTTCCTCCAGCACAGGATCCCACGACAACATGCCTCTTAGCGAAATTCCGTTTAGGCCTTAGTTGCGCAGGGCCGTCATCTGGAGCCCGCTTTGGACGGCGTCCTTCTTTAACAACTTGACTCCAAGCAGGTGAAGCGCTACTCGGATCCAAACCCCCCACATTATTTGATTCCACCAGATCCCTCCTCACCGTTTGGGCACCACCCCCACCGCCCGAAGCAAGTGATGAAGCCGTTTGCACCTCAGCAGTAGCTTCGATCTGCCGCGCCGTCTTCTCCATCCTTTGACACGTCACCAGCTGATCGGAACAAGGCGGGTTGCCTCCGCCGTTCACACCAAGTTGCTCTACCACGCCCAGGCGATCACTCATGTTAGCTGTCACCACACGGAGATTTTCGTGGACACTCGTCTGGGTAGACATCGCTTGCATCAACAGAGAAACATCAGTGCTTAGCTTCTCAATTTTACCAGGCAGGCAGGAGACATCCATACTGTTAAAAGTAATTGTGGGAAGCTCGCCCAGATGATGCGACACAAAGCGGGGGATGTTTTCGCCGGCCTCATTAAGAAGCTTCAAGCAGCTCTTCACTTTGTTAACGTCCTTTTGAGGGCCTTTGTGCATTACTAGACGCAACGTTGGGCTCGGGCATAAATCATGGAGGACCTTCTTTGAGGCCTCAATCCACTCCGAACCAAAGTGTTTCACAGCAAGCAAAATGATATCATCATGGCATAATGTTTTCATTTTAACAACAAGAAAATTTAAAAACTCATCTTCAACAAGAGTCTTGCCATCAGAAGTGTTATAAATCACTGGTTTAGCTCTGGGTCCACCAAAAGCTCTCAAGCATGCTGGAGCTGAAGAGCCACCAGCCTGCACACCCGCCATCTTCCTTCACTTCATTAATCTGATTGTGTCTGGCTCTAAAAAGCAAACTCTAAACACATTTTGCTGATCCCAGTTTGGTTTGCAGCTCATTTTCTGTCTCTTTGAGTGTTTCGCTGTCTTTATTTTCTTATTATTATCACTTTTATTTGCATGAATTTGAATTTACAAATGACAAGCTGTTATGGAAAAATCTATGTATATTAATTCTTGATCATAGACTCAACCAACTGGATGTAATATGTACTGCTCTATGCCTCTGCATCCTCTCATACACACATACACACACACACACACACACACACACACACACACACACACACACACACACACACACACACACACACACACACACACATTATTGTATTCATACACACACTGACTCTCCCTCTCTCACACAATGACCTCACTCCTCCTTTCTAATCTTCCTCTCTATAAATAAAGTATGTGAACAGATGTTCGGGGCATTTGCTTCGGCATCTTGCCGCAGTTATAACTGTTTGACTTGTCTGCTCATTGTCTCCTTCTCTTTTCACTATAGGAATTGGGCTATTGATGAACAGATTGATAAAATCCATGACGTTATTTGGTCCTTCGAGAGCCAGGGACCAATCACCTTGCAGCGCCAAGAACCAACGCTTGAGGACTATTGACAACCTAATCTCCTCTAGCACTGAGTTTGCTGGGGGGGTCAGTGAGGTCTTGACGTCGTTAGGAGGAATGCAGACCCACAAACTACTCAAGCCCTGAGTGGAGAGAGATTTGGTGAGACAAGTTTGTTGTTGTTTTTTGTAGAATTGTTTGTGGTACCAAGAGAAAATCCTAGGTGGCCAGGGGTTAAATTCGGCTTTTGGGTGTTTAGCCGGAAAATGTAAATGCTGACAGATTCCTGGAATGCTGTTTTGGTATGGTTGAGAGAGAATGGACCGGGGTGATAACTGAGGGGTGGCCTAAGTGAGAGGTGGCCTGGCTTTTGAGCGTTTAGCCTCTAATACAAACGCCGTTTCAGTTGTCATTCTTGGTTGGGGGGTCAGAGAGAAAGATAAACAGAAACTGGAAATACTCTATTGGCTTGGTTTTTTGGGCGTTTTTGCCGAAACATAAATGCTAACTTGGTGTGATAGTTATAAAAGATAAATGAATAGACCGGTGTGGTAACTAAGAGGTTAAATTAGGTTTTTGGGCGTTTTGGCCAGAAGTATAAACGCTACTCTAATTCGGCCTGGCCTTTGAGCGTTTAGCCATGAATAGAAATGCTGATCCAGTTTTGATTTTGTTTGGTTTTTGGGCGTTTTAGCCAAGATTATAAACGCTACTCTAGTTATCTGTGTTGTTGTTTGTCTTAGAGGTTGTAAATATACCACTATTGAGATTCAAATTATGGTGTCATCCGCCGTGAATAGGATGATTTTGACAGGTTCTTGAATGCTGTAAAGTGGCGTTAACATATTCTCTGAACGCTGTCTGTATTTGGCTTGGGTTTTTGACTGTTAAGTAGGTCCATGGATGTGAAATAAGCCTTGAATAGAAACGTTGTTCTGGTTATCTTGTTGTTGTTGTTTGTTGTGTTGGAAGTTGTCTGCTTACATTTTTGCTTGGATAAATGAGAGAGAGAGAGTATGGAAAGCCTTGTATGAGTGGTATCTATGTCGTTGTCGTCGTCTTCCTCCACTTATCCGGGTCTGGGTCGCGGGGGCAGCATCCCAACTAGGGAGCTTCAGACCGTCCTATCCCCGGCCTTCTCCACCAGCTCCTCCGGAAGGACCCCAAGGCGTTCCCGGACCAGATTGGAGATGTAACCTCTCCAACGTGTCCTGGGTCGACCCGGGGGCCTCCTGCCGGCAGGACATGCCCGAAACACCTCCCCGGGGAGGCGTCCATGAGGCATCCTGACCAGATGCCCAAACCACCTCAACTGACTCCTTTCGATCCGGAGGAGGAGCGGTTCTACTCCGAGTCCCTCCCGAATGTCCGAGCTCCTCACCCTATCTCTAAGGCTGAGCCCTGCCACCCTACGGAGGAAACTCATTTTGGCCGCTTGTATCCACGACCTCGTTCTTTCGGTCATTACCCAAAGCTCATGACCATAGGTGAGGATTGGGACGTAGATCGACCGGTAAATCGAGAGCCTTGCTTTCTGGCTCAGCTCCCTCTTCGCCACGACAGATTGGCTCAGTGTCCGCATCACTGCAGACACTGAACCAATCTGCCTGTCGATCTCCCGATCCCTCCTACCCTCACTCGTGAACAAGACCCCGAGATACTAAAACTCCTCCACTTGAGGTAGGACCTCTCCCCCGACCCGGAGTTGGCAAACCAATCTTTTCCGGTCAAGAACCATGATCTCTGATTAGGAGGTGCTGATCCTCATCCCAGCCGCTTCACACTCGGCAGCGAACCTACCCAGCAAGAGCTGAGGGTCAGAGCTGGATGAAGCTAGGAGGACCACATCATCCACAAAAAGCAGAGACGAGATTCTCCTGCCACCAAACTTGACACACTCCACACCACGGCTGCGCCTAGAAATTCTGTCCATAAAGGTAATGAACAGAACCAGTGTCAAAGGGCAGCCCTGGCAGAGTCCAACCCTCACTGGGAACAGGTCCGACTTACTACCGGCTATGCGGACCAAACTCACGCTCCTCTGGTAAAGGGACTGAATGGCCCTTAACAGAAAGCCACCCACCCCATTCTCCTGGAGCGTCCCCCACAGGGTGCCCCTGGGGACACAGTCATAAGCCTTCTCCAAATCCACAAAGCACATGTGGATTGGTTAGGCAAACTCCCATGTCCCCTCCATCACCCTTGCAAGGGTATTGAGCTTGTCCACAGTTCCACGGCCAGGACGAAAACCACATTGCTCCTCCTCAATCAGATTCAACTATCGATCGGACCCTTCTTTCGAGTACCTTGGAGTAGACCTTTCCAGGGAGGCTGAGGAGTGTGATCCCTTATAGTTGGAACGCACCCTCAGGTCACCCTTCTTAAAGATGGGGACCACCACCCCGGTCTGCCGCTCCACAGGAACTGCCCCCGATGACCACACAATGTTGCAGAGACGTGTCAACCATGACAGCCCTACAACATCAATAGCCTTGAGATACCCAGGACACACCTGATCCGCCCCTGGGGCTCCGCCGCTGTGTAGTTGTTTGACTACCTCAGCAACTTCTGCCCCCCCCCCACCTCCCCACCCCCGAGATTGGACAGTCCATCCCCAGGTCTCCCGGCTCTGGTTCCTCCTCGGAATGCGCATAGGTGGGATTGAGGAGCTCCTCAAAGTATTCCTTCCACCATCCAACTATAGCTCCAGTTGACATCAGCAGCTCCCCATCCCCACTGTTAACAGTGTGAACGAGTTGCTGCCTTCCTCTCCTGAGGCGCCGGACAGTTTGCCAGAACCTCTTTGGAGCCAATCAAGAGTCTTTCCCCATGGCCTCACTAAATTCCTCCCATGCCCAAGATTTTGCCTCGGCAACTGCCACTGCTGTACCCCACTTGGCTAACCGGTACCTGTCTGCTGCATCCGGCGACCCACAGACCAGCCACGCCCTGTAGGCCTCCATCTTCAGCCTGACGTCTCCCTGAACATCTGGTGTTCACCAGCGGGTACAGGGGTTGTCACCACAACTGGCACCGGCCACATTGCAACCACAGCAAGCAACAGCCGCCTCAACAATTGCAGAGTGGAACAAGGCCCACTCGGAGTCAATGTCCCCCACTGCTCTCGGGACGCGGTCAAAGCTCTGCCGGAGGTGGGAGTTGAAGACCGTCTTGACAGGTTCTTCTGCCAGGCATTCCCAGCAGACCCTCACTATGCGTTTGGGTCTGCCAGGTCTACGCGGCATAATCCCCTGCCATCTTATCAACTCATCACCAGGTGGTGATCAGTCGACAGCTCTGCTCCTCTCTTCACTCAGGTGTCCAAAACATACGGCCGCAGGTCTACAAAGTCTATCATCGACCTGCGACCTAGGCTGCCCTGGTACCAAGTGTACCGATGGGCATCCTTATGTTCAAACATGGTGTTCGTTATGGCCAAACTGCGGCTTGCACAGAAGTCCAATAACGAAACACCACTTGAGTTCAGATCAGGCAGGCCGTTCCTCCCAATCACACCCCTCCAGGTCAAGCTGTCATTGCCCACGTGAGCATTGAAGTCCCCCAGCAGGACAATGGAGTCCCCTGATGGAGCACTATCTAGCACTTGTCCCAGGGACTCCAAAAAGGGTGGGTACTCTGAACTGATATTTGGCCCATAAGCACAAACAACAGTCAGGGCCCATTCCCCTACCCGAAGGCGCAGAGAAGCTACCCTCTCGTCCCCCGAGGTAAACCCCAACACACAGGCAGAGAGTCTTGGGGCTAACAAAAAGCCAACCCCAGCCCTCAGCCTCTCACCCGGAGCAGCTCCAGCAAAGGAAAGTGTCCAACCCCTCTCAAGGACTCGGGTTCCAGAGCCAATGCTATGTGTCGAGGTGAGTCCGACTATATCTAGCCGGTACCGCTCAACCTCTGCCACAAGCTCCTGCTCCTTCCCCGCCAGCTAGGTGACGTTCCATGTCCCAAAATCAGTTTTCTTGTCTGGGGATTGGACCGCCAAGGCTCCCACCTTGGTCTGCCACCCGATCCACATTGCACCGGACCCTTCATGTTCCTCCTGCGGGTGGTGGGTCCACAGTTGGATGAGCCCATGCATCCGGTTCGGGCTGGGCCCGGCCGGGCCCCATGGGCGAAAGCCTGGCCACCAGGCGCTCGCTCACGGGCCCCAACCCCAGGCCCGGCTCCAGGGTGGGACCCCGGTAACCCTCCGGGCCGGGTACTCCGACTCTTTGAATTTACTTCCATGAAAAATCCTGTCAACCGTTCTTTGTCTCACCCTTCACCTAAGACCAATTTGTCATGGGAGACCCTACCAGGGGTACAAAGTGCTCCAGACAACATAGCTCCTAGGATCATTAGGGCACTCAAACTCCTCCACCACGATAAGGTGACGCTTTAAGTTTATTAAAATTATTATTTAAAAATTATTATTGTGATCTTGAAGTGTCCTTCAATCTGGGACTGAACAGCAGCAGATATAGATGATATTCAGCAGACATCATGGCTCCTCGCATGGTTAATCTGTGAGGCAAAGTTACAGTCGACCCAGCTTTGACCAAGCTGGGAAAATGTGACCTTTGTCACAAATTAGAGGACCTTCATGACACTACAACTGTGTCACGTTTAGTGGCTGAAAGGGAAAGGGTTTTAGTGGAATTCCTCAATTTGAGACATTAACTGTCTATCAGTACTTGGTAGTAAAATAAGTGCCCAAATATAAAAAGGAAAAGCTAAGAGTGTATGTTTGGTCAAACAGTAATCCCAGACCAATTTAAACTAATGACTATTGTCAAGTTGCATTTTATCTCATTATTTTGTTTTAAAATCTTCATTTCTGATGTTTAAAACTAAGACACAGGAGTTCAGCTGATGACAATCACACCTGGGTGAACATGAACTGGTGTGCAGTACCTGTTGATTTCAAAACTGCATTTTGAACACTTTAAAAATATTGTTTGTCATCAATTGATTCTTTCTGGCATCTGTCAAAATGTAGAAACTTGTCAAGCCATGCTGTATTTCCTGGAGAGATTTGAAAATAAAATTGCATCAATATTTGATGATTCACAATTTTATGTACTTGATATGTGAAAGCTGATTATTTTAGAAACATTTTAAACATAAACATAACCAAAGCTGTGTCTCTGTTGAACTCTTATCTTTTATTTACTGTTTTTGGTGAATAAATTACTGAAAATTGGTGATGTGAAACTCCTTCTAAAGAAGTGGAAACAACCACCTAAGTGTTGAACAACCACCGATAGATCTCTAATCTCCCTATGATTGGAAAAACCATTAAAAAAGGCGGTAATGATCCAAATAAACAACTATTTAGAGTCAAATAACATTATGGATGGTCTTCAGTCAGGCTTTAGACAGCACCAAGACTGCACTGATCAAGGTATTAAACGACATTCGTCTCTACACTGATTCAGGTAAAGCATCTGTCCTGATGATGCTTGGCCTCAGTGCAGCTTCGATACAGTGGACCAAAACATCCTTCTGGACAGACTCACAAACTAGGTAGGACTAACAGGCACAGTGCTTGGCTGGTTCCAATCATATCTCAATGACAGGGGCTATGTTGTCTCTATTAGGAATTATCAATCAAAGATGAACACCTAGGATCATTAGGGTACATGTGGGGTCCCCCAAGGCTCAATTCTAGGACCACTACTATTTAATCTCTATATGCTCCCCCTGGGTCAGGTCATACTTAATGCTCATGTAAAAGAGTTAATTTACATGTAATTAAGGACCTGTAAGATGTAAGATTCCATAGCAAATATGAAATCAATTTTACAGACCGTTGGGTTATTTTAACTAGAAGATTGGAACTTTTTATTGCAGGGATTATGTAACACTTGTATTAAGTCAGAGGCAATAGAAGAGAGAGTCACCTTTAAAACGTTTAAGAAGATTTATTTCTAAACAATTTAAACAATTTTAAACAAGACTAACTCAAAGTGATGAATGGATCTGGTGTAATGAGAAGTGAGATGAATGGTGTGTGTGAGTGATGTTATTATCAGAACTTTCGTATCCGGATAAGCAAGTCTGAATGATGTTGTGATGTTTTGCTTTAGCTATGATCAGAGCTTGATTGGAGTTTCATAAACACATGAGACGCCATATTGTCGCTCTACACATACCCGTGAGATGAGACCTCCATACAGATCCAGAATGCCAGGTCCTCGGACCCCCCTTTCGGTGCCGGAGCCGGTGAAACAGCATCAGCAGTACAACAGACTAGTCTTTGGATTGTCTGCA
Source organism: Nothobranchius furzeri (assembly GCF_043380555.1). Classification (NCBI taxonomy): domain Eukaryota; kingdom Metazoa; phylum Chordata; class Actinopteri; order Cyprinodontiformes; family Nothobranchiidae; genus Nothobranchius; species Nothobranchius furzeri. The sequence goes on along the minus strand of NC_091751.1, from coordinate 23,533,335 downwards.
GGTAAAAAGTGACAGTTGGTTCACAGCGTCTGATGGACCCCCCTTGGGTCAGTGAGTTCAGCTTTTATTCTGAAAGGAACCGTTGCTTGGTTGGTAAAATGCAACCGATTTTATCCAGCTTGTTGGTTCTTTGATTAAAAAGGAAGTCCGGATGGCCAGTCCGATACTTCGCTTAGCATGCGGTGAACTACAGTGAACTGTAGAGAACTCAGAGAACTATTGAGAATTGAACTTAAGATGGTGGGGGAACTGGTTTTATTAATCTGGATGTTTTGATTTCTGGTCGAATCAAAGTTGGCAGATTTATAAACACCACAGAGACTATGCCATGCTTCAGAAAGGAACGTTCTGATTGGATCAGTGAAAGCAATGTGTCATGTGTTTACATTATGTGTAGTCAGCATGTCTAGTGCAGCTAGATTAAGTCATATTACTTATTAAAGCAAATTAATCATAACATTGTTATTTCACAGATTGGTCACTTTGTTTGATTAGCTTTATGAAAAATAGAGTTCTTTGATTTATTAAAAGGAAAGAGTCCTTTATCTTCAATCTTCTCTTGAGCTGGAAAGAAAGCAGTTTAGAAGCAAATGCATGACCTTGAGGCAGTATCATGAAGCTTAGTACTGTGTCAGAGGCATCTGTGGAGAGAGGGTAAATAACGTTCAGAAGAATAGCTCCTTAATCACGTTACACTCAACTCCCAACTGGTCTTCCCCAAAAAGCTGTGAATCAACTTCAGCTTGTTCAGAATGCTGCTGCTATAGTCTTAACAAGAACTAAGAGAATGGAGCACATCACTCCTGTTCTTAGATCCCAACACTGGTTACCAGTAAACTACAGAACATATTTCTAAGTTTTCCTACTAGTTTATAAATCACTCAGTATCATGGGACCAAAATACATGTCTGATCTAATTCTTGTATATACACCCAATAGGGCTCTGAGATCCCTTGGAAACAAGCAGCTGTTAGTACCACGGTCAGAACATAACAAGGTGGAGATGCATTTGGTTACTTTGCTGCTCACATATGGAATCAGCTTCCCCTTAACCTCAGATCTGCCCCAACCCTAGTGTTGTTTAAATCAAAACTAAATGCCCTAGTGTACTCATCAGCCTTTAAATGAATTGTTTCTTATGCCTGTAATGGTGTAACGAGCTGACTGGCGGATCCGTAAAAACACCCAACACAGAATGACAGTTAAACGAGTTTATTTAAAGGAGAGAGGCAAAGGCAATGTCAGGAGGCAGGAGGTTGTTACCGGGAGATCTGAAACAGAGAATAGTCCACAAGGGAGATCCAGGAAGCGAAGTCGGGGACGGAGCAGAGTCGGAGCCAGAGGGTCAGAACGGCAGCGGTGCAGATAAGGTAAATCCAAGAATCAGGGTCGGAGACGGAGCAGAGTTGGAGCCAACAGGATAATCCAATAATCAAGGTCAGGGACGGAGCAAAGTCCGGATCAGGAGACAAGGTAAGACAATGCTGGAGAATCTACTAGGAGAACGTTCGATAATCTGGCAAAGGCTGGGTGGCTGAATGAATATTAAATAGCAGGAGGAGCAGGTGTGGTGAATAAGGTTGATGACGGAACAGGTGGAATGAATGGAGCTGATGAGGTGCGGCAGTGGTTGCTGTGGCAACAGGTCTTCGGCAGGAACAGGATCATGACAGCCCCCACCCCCCCCCCCCCACCCCACCCCCACCCCCCCCCCACCCCCCAAGGACCGGTCCACCAGGCTGGTCAGGATGGGTCCGGTGGAAGTCGCGGATAAGGGACCCATCGAGGATGTCCCTGGCGGGAACCCAGGAATGCTCCTCAGGGCCAAACCCCTCCCGATCCACCAGGTACTGAAGTCCCCGACCCCAGCGCCTGGATCGTAGGAGACGCCTGACATCCCAAACCGGCCCACCCCCCCACCAGCCGGGTGGGTGGAGGGGGCCCGGAGGCGGGCACAAGTGCCGAGGAGACGACGGGCTTGATCCTGGAGACGTGAAAGGTGGGATGGATGTGAAGGGGTCTGGGGAGACGGAGGCAGACTGCTGCAGGGTTAATGACCTTAGGCACAGGGAAGGGACCAATGAATCGAGGCACCAGCTTGCGGCAATCCACCCTGAGGGGAACATCCTTAGTGGACAACCAGACTCTTTGCCCAAGACTGTAGGTAGGAGCAGGAATGCTACAATGGTTAACCGAGCGGGAGTAGATTGCAGAGGAGCGGACGAGGTTCCTGCGAGCCATCCTCCAAGCCCGATGACACCTGAGAGTGGCCGCCTGGGCCAAAGAAACACGGGACACATGGTCCTGCAGGGAGAACACAGGAGGTTGAAAACCATAGACGGCATAGAATGGAGACACACCTGTGGAACTTGACGGTAGGGGGTTAAGGGCATGCTCCACCCAAGGCAGGTTATGGGGCCAGGAGGTTGCATCGTCCTCACAAAGTGTCCGGAGTCTGGTCTCCACCGCCTGGTTAATCCTCTCCGATTGTCCATCGGTCTGGGGGTGAAAACCGGATGAGAGGCTTACTTGAATGCCCAGACGAGCACAGAACTCCCTCCAAAAGTCAGAGACGAACTGAGGGCCACGATCAGAGATGATGTCCAGGGGTAATCCATGAAGGCGAAACACCTCTCTCGCCATGATGTCAGCCATGTCCTTAGCTGAGGGGAGTTTCCCAAGAGGAACCAGATGGGACATTTTCGAGAAACGGTCTACGATGGTGAGAATTACCTTGAAACCATCAGAAGGAGGAAGACCCGTGATGAAATCCATGCTGATGTGAGACCAGGGACGGCGGGGAATAGGTAATGGTCGTAATAATCCAGCTGGGGGTCGTCGAGAGGTCTTGGCTTTGGCACAGGTAGGACAGGCTGAAACAAACTATTTGACATATCCAGACAGGGTAGACCACCAGAAATTATTGCGTACAAGGGCCAGTGTTTTGGAGATGACAGGATGGCAATAGAGACGGGAGCTGTGGCAGAAGGTGAGTACCTGGGAACGGAGGGCATCAGGAACAAACAGGCGATCGGGAGGACACTGGGGAGGCACAGGATACTGCTGGTGCGCCTGTCGGAGTTGTTTCTCCAGCTCCAATCTGGATGCTCCAAGCAATACTCTTTGTGGGAGAATCAGAGCGTCGGGGTCGTCCTGGTCTGTTATTGTGGGTTCCATAGATCTGGACAGGGCATCGGGTTTTGTGTTCTTTTCTCCTGGGCGATAAGACAGAGTGAAGTTGAAACGACTGAAAAATATAGCACACCTGGCTTGTCGAGAATTGAGTCTTTTTGCTGTTTTGATGTATTCCAAGTTCCTATGATCGGTCCACACAATGAATGGTGTAACAGCCCCCTCCAGCCAATGCCGCCATTCCTCCAGGGCAAGTTTGATGGCCAAAAGTTCCCGATCTCCGACATCATAATTGCGCTCTGTGGATGAAAGAGTCTTGGAGAAAAATGCACATGGATGTACTTTATCATCCTTGGATCTCTGACTGAGGACAGCTCCAACTCCAAAGGCAGAGGCATCAACTTCCACAATAAATTGTCTTGTGGTATCGGGTAAATGCAGGACTGGTGCGGACGTAAACATGTCCTTGAGTTTTTTAAATGAGTCTTGGGCTGACTTATTCCATAGAAAACTGACCTTGCTGGAAGTGAGGGCATGCAGAGGTGTAGCGATCTTACTGTATCCCTTGATGAATCTCCGACAGAAGTTGGCAAATCCTAGGAACCATTGGAGCTGTTTGCGGGTTGTGGGAATGGGTCAGTTGACGACGGCAGAAGTTTTGGCAGGATCCATGGCAATCTGATTGGGAGAGATATTGAAACCAAGAAAAGAGACAGTGGTACAATGGAATTCACACTTTTCAGCTTTGACAAACAGGTTATTCTGGAGGAGGCGGAGAAGTACGGCTTGTGCGTGTTTCTGGTGGGTCTCTGGATCAGGAGAAAATACCAAAATGTCATCGAGATAGACGAACACATAACTGCCCACCATGTCTCTAAGAACATCATTTATGAGGGCCTGAAAAACAGCAGGTGCATTAGTTAGTCCAAATGGCATCACGAGATACTCATAATGTCCTGTGGGGGTGTTGCGTCAAGGAACGGAGCAAATACGGGATCAGGAGACAAGGTAAGAGAATGCTGGAGAATCTACTAGGAGAACGTTCGATAATCTGGCAATGGCTGGGTGGCTGAATGAATATTAAATAGCAGGAGGAGCAGGTGTGGTGAATAAGGTTGATGACGGAACAGGTGGAATGAATGGAGCTGATGAGGTGCGGCAGTGGTTGCTGTGGCAACAGGTCTTCGGCAGGAACAGGATCATGACAAATGGTTTAATTTACATGTTATTTAATGAGCCATAAGACATAAGATTCCACCATAAATATGAAATCAACCTTATGGATCTGTGGGTACTGTTTAACCAGAAAATTGGAACTTTTTATTGCAGGGATTAGGTAACCACTTCGTATTAATTCAGAGACAACAGAAGAGAGAGTCAAGTTTTAAAAGTTTAAAGATTTATTACTAAACAAATTAAAACTAGACTAACTTTAACACTAAATGTATGGTGTAACTAAGGTGGATGAGACGGAGAATGGTGAAGTGTGGAATGTTGCTCAGAACCAGCAAATCCGAAGAAATGATTAGTTCTGGTGGGAAGTGAAGGTGATGTCTTCGCGCTAAGCTTTGGTTAGGAGATTCATAAACACATTTGACGCCATTCCGTCGGTCTATGTACCCTTAGCGGAAGTCCCCGTCTAGATCAGGAGGTGTAGAGGTCCAGCTTGACCTTTGTGGAGCAGAAGCCTGTAGAAACAGCCGTGGCAGCCGACCACCAGTCTTGAGATACATCTGGGTCTTGACAGTTTATCGGCATCTAACAAGACCCAAAACAGGGTCGTGTTGGTTCAGCTGTTATTTTGAAAGGAACCGTTGCAGCAGGTGGGACGGCAACAGGTTTATCCAGCTTGTCGTTGGTTCTTTCGGCTGACGATGAAAGTTACGGATTGGCCACTCCGTCAACTTCTCTCAAACGCTTTGAACTGGCATTAAAGATGACGTGGGCATAGTTTTATACTTCGGATGTTTTGGTTTATGGTCGAATGAAAAGACGACAGATTTACCAAGCACCACCAAAACCACGCCTCCGTCAGATCTGGCAGATTCTGATTGGATCAGTAAAGCAATGTGTCATGTCTTAACGCTACGTGAGATCAGTCCTAGTGGAAACATTTAAAGTCGTATTACTTATTATATTCTATAGGATTATAATAAAGTAATTAATATTTTGATTTCACAGATTGGTCACATCTTATTATTGACTAACACTTTGTTTGATTAGCTTTATTAAAAATAGAGTTTTTTATTAATTATTATTATTAAAAGGAGAGTCCTTTCTTCATTCTTCTCTTGAGCTGGAAAAAAAACAGTTTAGAAGCAAATGCATGAGACCTTGAGGCAATATCTCATGCAGACTAGTTCTGCGTCCGAGGAGAGGGAGAAAATGACTTTTGGTGGAAAACAGTCATTTCATTCCATTACATGCCGCATCATCTCCACTGTAATCTGCTATGTAACTTTGTCTTCTCCTTTAGCTCTAAACTGGAATTCTATCTATGTGTATTTTAATTGTGTTTTTCTTTGTGTTATCATGTCCTGCAAATTGTAAAGCACATTAAATTGCCTCTGCGTTTAAAATGTGCTCTACAAATAAAGCTGCCTTGCCTAAACCGACCCTCTGCAGTGGTGCATCATCCAGTTCTGACCTCAGATGCCTGGTGTTGGTGTCAGGTTTCCTGCTTATTGGCCTTGGAGGCTTCCTGGCTTACCAGAAAATTAATGAGCTGTCGAGGAATATTGGCCTGCTCCCGGAGCTCAGAGATGGATTGCAACACGCTGTGAATTCACAGACTCACATAATTGTCTAGATGAATCGTAAGCTTGGAACTTTGGCCGAGATTCATTCATTGGCACAAAAGATGGATGCCATCAAGGATAGTGGACGAATCAGCACGGATTGGGATAGATTAATGTCCATTATTGGGATTTTGAGAGGTTGAGGACCAAGGAACTCTAAGACAGAGAGGAAATTATCTCTGTCTGGACCCAAAACAATTTCTAATCTGAATCTGGTGAAATTGAGCCTGCTAGGCTCCAACGAAGACTCCCTCCTCAGAAGAAATGTGGAATGTGCCGTCGCTATGGCAACTCTGTGTCCTATCCCAACCTGGGCGGGGAGGCCACCGAATCGTTCCAGGGTCACTGCACACTCCAACCTTCAATGCTCCTCCCCCTGTCCAGACTGAGGTGACATGCGCTGTTTGTAGTGGCTGCAGGAACTGAAGTGTGGATAGTCCAAAACCCACCACCCCACCTAGTGGACACTTATGTTGTGTGATGTCTGAAGTCTGTGTCATATCTGTCTGAGGTGTTTTTTTGCAGAGCAAAGCTGCCCTCCCGGTGGAGGGTAACTCTGAAGTGCCTTTTTTTCCCTCCACCTGAACCAATCCTCATGTAACCCTCTGATCTCTATTAAGGTAGCACGACTCAGGGTTGCAAATGACCACAGTCACCAATTCTTGTCTTGTGTCTTGCCCATGTATGTCTGATCTCTGAATTGTGTGTACTGAAACTCTAATTTCCTTCTGGGATTAATAAAGTATCTTTGAATTGAACTGAATTGAATTGTGAGAAAAAAAACAAATCTCTGGCGCTGCTTTTTTAGGAACTAGAAGTGAGTAAGATGAGAGGTGAGCTGAAGATCTGGAGACTTATTTCCTGATAATCTCTCCTCTGACTGGTCAACAGCAACTCTACCACTGCCTCTGTTTGCTCTGCAGCATTTTATTTCCAGGAATAACACAAGCCTAAAGGAGTTCTACCGTGTGGTGGAGTTACTAATGCTAACTGTCAGCTTCTACTTGCTTACGCCATTTTTACAAAACAATGCCATCAATTTGCAGCAACTCCGTGGCGATGTCAGGGAGCCCTAAGCCGGGTGTACACTGTGCGACTTTTTCACTTTTTTGAGCCGATTTTCCACTCGTGCAAGAATCCACAATACCGGGGCGAGTTTTGCGCTTGGCGTCGTGTAGTGTACAGGGGGTTACGAGAGGCGATTAACACCACGTGACCAGCTACCGATCAGCAATCGTGAGCTTGCACGGACTTCTGGAGTGTTTGATATTTTGCTCATTCCTCGTGAGGGTTGAAGCAGCGCAGCGAGCGGCTGCTACCCAAAAAGTACCAGAACCGCTCCTGGCGCATGCGCAATCCTGCATCAACACCGCTCAACCGCTATTTCCCTAATAACACGTTGTTCATTTTTATTTCTAAGAGTTTTATTTTTTACTCACAATGATTGACAAGAAAGCACATTTGTTGTGTTCTTGTCAAATTAAACTGATCACAAAACACAGATTTACTTTCTTTATTTAGTTTTCCTCATCCAACCCCATAAATCCCTGTGTGTCCTCCTGCAGCACTCCCGAAGGACAACAGGCAAAACAAGACAAAAAAGTCTGACGTGCTGTGTACAAACTGCTATTTTTAGCATATTTTTTAGGTCCAACGTGTTGCTACCAGACGTACAGTGTGAGCAGTCAGGTCGCATCCGAGAACTGGGCCGTGCAGTGTGAGCGCATGACTCATGAGATCTGCCCTGCGAGGAAGTCATACAGTTTGAGCTGAAGCTGAGTGCTACGAGCGAAAAAGTCGCACCATGTCCGCCCAGCTTTAGGTTGTTTATAAGTGGTCAGACTATGGCGGTAATGTGGCGCAATCATGTTCTTTTTTATAAAGGATTAGACGATGGCGGTATAAAGGGGGTACGGGAGTGGTCTCTGTGCTGCCGGGACTTTTGTTTATCTTGGACATGAGTTGTTTTTTATTGCGATTGAAACCGCGATTGTTAAGTTTTTACAAGCCGCTCCAAAAGGTGTCTGTCCCTCACAGTCCCCAAGCAGTCTGGTTTTCTGAGCTTCAGCTATAACGGAGACAACCTCCTGGAGCACTGTAGCTGATTTTGTTAAAAAAGCTAAACCTATGGCCCGTGTTTACTTTCAGTTTTTAATGTAGCCGGCCGGAGCTCGGCACTACCTCCCTACCCCATCATGACAGCTTCCTCTGTTGTGCCAAGGCCTCAATTACCGTTTATAAGACAGAAAATTACTGCAATATTACTACCAAGCAAGGCAGAACAAATGCCGCAAAGTTCACGCAACACCATGCTAGCATAGAACGCTTATATGATGCACCGTTGCAGTAAAATTAAGCCAATTTGCTGGCATGGTGTGTAAAAAAAGGGCTTTAGACACTCTCTGTGTGATACCCTTATGTGGTTTATCACATTATAGGTTTAAAGATATATATTTTATTTAAGCAAGAAGGTCCCGTCTCCAATTATAAAACACTTGGTTTCCAGTTTTGGGGTAACTGCAGTTTTTATAGTTCACCAGTAGAGGGAGTTCTTCCCAAGGTGAGTCCAGGGTGTGGTTGTCTGCTCGGAGCTCAGACAAGAACCTGCCTGCCGACAGACAACATCTCATGAGTCTTTCTTTTGGTTCTCTAATCAAATACAGGTCAGTATCATGAGTATTTTAGACTCTGCTGCACTCACACGGTTTTCAAAACTCCTTTTAAGTTGTTTGTGGTAATTTGTATGTACAGAAATATAAGTTTGAGGTTGTAAAAGAACATGGATTGTGTGCTGCATAATTGAAGGAAATTTAGCATGAGTGTGTATTGGGTAAAGATGGCGGACCTCCGTGTATTTAATTTAGTTACAACGTGGCTCCAGGATCAGTGTTACTTTAATAATTAGATCTTTATTGAAAGTATTATATGTTGATAGGGTTCTGTGTGTTTTTCAAATGTGTCCTTATAGAAAGTGGTTATTAACATAGATGCTGTAACGAGATGTTATGTGTTTTTAGAATATTGTTTAATTGTTGAATGAGCAGGTAAAATAGCATTTGATGTGCTTCATGTGTAGCTTGTGTTCAGAGCTACAAAAGAACAGAGTTAAGTGAATTACTCTAGTCTAAAAGAAAAATGAAAGGAATTTATCAGGAGAGACATTTTATTTTCTTTAGAAAAACAAGTGTTGGGATATTAACATTGGAATGGTTGTATGTTTAGGAAGGAAAATTGTGAAATGGAACAAAATGGAAAATTAGTGATTTTCTGTTAATACAGAGACAAGAACCTGCCTGCCGACAGACAACATCTCATGAGTCTTTCTTTTGGTTCTCTAATCAAATACAGATCCTTCAAAGGCCTGTAACAAAATTTTGGTGGCCCGTACGGGGAGCGGCATACTACAAGAGATGATGCTGATCCCATAACCAGTGAACCCGGAGGTGACATCACAGATGAGGGCGAGCGACAGACGTGCCACTGAGGGAGCCACGGGTCCGCAGGTAGTGTAGGGACCACGGCTGAAGAAGTGACGTGCTGCTTGCTTGAGCTTACGGTACTGTGAGGAGTCGCTAACCAAAGAACACAATGGCAAATGCAGAAAGGCGAAATATAACCTGGAAGATCAAAAAGAGTCTTCAGGAGCTGACAGCAGAGGAACTTTTTCAGGTTGCCACAAACATCACACCAGTACCAGAGCTTGATGCTACAGACATTAAACTGTGTGATGAGGAGAGTTGTTTTGATTACATTTATTTTTATTTGAGTTGTAAAACCCTATTTGAATCAGAGGATCAGGGACTGTCACATTTATTGTTGCTTAAAGATGTGATTAATGATCTCATTGAGAATCGTGTGTCTGATGTATCTGAAAAGGTGTCAGAGAGCGAGGTTGTCCGTGAAACTGCCCTTCCATCATCTTCTGCTTTACAACAGAGTACTGTAAGTAATGGAGCCCCATTACCTGGGAGTTCTGTTGACACAAGTTTATCTGAGTATGAGAGGTTGAGTGCAAACTATGAAGCCTTGGGTAGAACCCTAGCTGAGTTAAACCTACTAATACAGTACACACAAACCAGAGTAGAGAAGGGCATGCACACACTCACACCTCATCTAAAGACACTTCCCACTCCAAGCTTGATCACGTGGTTTCCCTAAAAGACCTGCCATTTCTGCAACGAAGGGAGTTTAAAGTACACGGGGGTCAAATTGGAGACAACACCGCTGACATCAGTTACCATGGGCTGTGTAAGCAGATAGATGAGGGGCTTCAGTCCAAGCACACAGAGGGAGAGATCATCCAGGGTGTGCTTCGTATCATCAAACCAGGACAATTTAAGGACATGCTGATCAGTAAAGATGACTTGACTGTCCGAGAGCTGAAGAGCCTGCTACGATCACACTTGAGTGAAAAGAGTGGAAGTGAGTTATTTCAGGAGTTGATGAGCACAAAGCAACATGAGCATGAGTCCCCCCAACAATTTCTGTACAGACTGATTGGACTGAAACAAAAAGTCATGTTTGCTTCGAGACAAGACAATATGGATATTGAGTATGAGCCACGAACAATCCAAAATGTGTTCCTGCGCACTATTCATCAGGGTCTTCTCCCAAAGTACAGTGACATTCGAAATGATCTGAAATCACTATTGTCTGACAATACTGTCTCAGATGAAGCACTAATAAGAAAAGTTAATAAAATGTCCAGTGAAGAGAGTGAGAGACAAAGAAGGCTGGGACATTCAACTCGCCAGAAGGTGACTCATGCCCACATGGTCCAACTTGACACTGAGAAGGACACAGGAAAAGATGACAGTAAGGTGAAGTGCAAAAACAAGGTCATAGAAGAACTAAGTGATAAAGTGGAAACTCTAATGAAAGTGGTGGAGTCTCTCACAGCCAGGCAGACATCTGAGCCCACTGGCCAGTGCATGTGCCCAAAGCAAAGAGCCAGGAAAGTAATGAGTCCACCAAGTTGCCTTAACTGCATTGAAAGAGGAGCCAGCTCTTGCAGCCATTGCTTCATTTGTGGTGAAGCAGGTCACAGGGCCGTTGGATGTCTTAAGCGCGGACAAACAAAAAACAGTGGCCAGCTCTCTGGTACTGTACAGTCAATTCCTGAACGCAGACAGCCATGCTCAAACTCATCAAACATGCACCCAGATGAACTCGCCCATGTTAAAAGTAACCATGTGACTCCACCACTGAGGAACAAAGACATTGAAACAGGAGATCGAATTGCTCAGTTGGTGGGGAAGAAATGTAAGATCAGGTGTTACATCCACAGTTATGCGGTGGATTGTTTGCTTGATACCGGTGCCCAGGTGAGTCTTCTAGATCATGAGTGGGTAAAAACATTTCTCCCTGACCACCGGCTTCGACCACTTTCTGAACTAGTCGGAGATAAGGCTCTGAGTGTGCTAGCAATTAATGGTCAGTCGTTGCCTTATGATGGCTGGGTGGGGGTGATGGTTAGCCTTCCCGAGAACAGTGATCCCAACTTAACAGTTCAGGTCCCATTCTTGGTGAGCAGGGTGCCCCTGGATTGTCCACTACTTGGGTTCAATGTGATTGAACAGCTGATACAGGGCCCAGAAGAGAACAAAAACCTTATACCCACTATAGTAGGCCTCCTTCGCAGAGCAATGGATCTCCAGGATGACAAAGCCACAGCACTGGTAAATTTTATCCAGACCAGACTTTCTGTTGGAAATGAATATCGTCAAGGGTTGCTGAAAGTAGGACTGCAAAAGGTAGTAATCCCAGCTGGCCAGATCCGACATGTGAAATGCAAAATGCCCCCTTCGGTTAACCCCTCCGACCGACTGGTGTTATTTGAACCAAATGATAGCAACCCCACATTACAACAGCTAGATGTTGGGAGTAGTCTGCTTGAAGTTTGTGCCGCAAAAACCCCATTTGTTCAAGTTCCCATTGCCAATCACAACAGACATGATTTGACCCTGGTCCACAAAACAGCTCTGGGCACTGTTGAGCCAATACTAAGTGTCATCCAGACTGACACAACACAACACCAGGAACCAAAAGTGTCAGCAGGGGCACACCAGGACAGTGATGGGATGGTGGATATGGAATGGGAGCCTCCAGTTGATTTAACACACCTGACAGAGGATCAGCAAAATATTGTAAAAAAGATGCTGAAAGAAGAATCGGGAGCCTTTGCACGAGATGAGAATGACATGGGATGTATTCCGAGTTTGGAGATGACAATAACACTCAAAGATAGCACTCCAGTCCAAAAATCATATACCTCTATCCCCAAACCCCTCTATAAAGAAGTAAAGGAGTATATTGAGGACCTTCTGGCTAGAGGATGGATTGTAAAGTCACATTCTTCGTACTCTGCCCCCGTGGTATGTGTCAGGAAGAAGGACGGATCCCTGCGACTTTGTATTGATTATCGCCTGCTTAATCAACGCACAGTCCTAGACCGTCACCCCTTGCCCAGAATACAGGACCTCATTGATACTTTGGGAGGGTATAGCTGGTTCTCCATACTTGATCAGGGGAAAGCTTACCACCAGGGGTTCATTGCTGAAGGATCTCGTCATCTCACTGCATTCATCACCCCCTGGGGCCTTTATGAGTGGGTGCAAATCCCCTTTGGATTGACCAATGCCCCGGCCTCATTTCAGCTTAGCATGGAAGAGATGTTGTCACCTCTGCGGGATGAGTGCTGCATCCCTTATTTAGATGACATTTTATGTTACGCTAAGACCTTTGAGGATCATGTTGAAGGACTGAGAAAAGTGCTAAGAGCCTTGCAGAGCCACGGAGTTAAGCTCCGTCCCACCAAGTGTGACTTGTTCAAGCAAGAGGTGCGATATGTAGGTCGCTTGGTCTCCGCAGAAGGAGTCCGCATTGACCCAAAAGATCTTGAAGCGGTGTTTGCTCTGAAAAAAGAAACACCTGCTACAGTTGGTGACGTGAGGAGAATAGCTGGGTTTTTGAGTTACTATCGCTCCTATATCCAAGATTTTTCAAGGATAGCCAAACCTATCTATGAGCTCCTGCAGCCAAAGAAAAGCAAAGAGGAGCGGTCCCAAGAACAGCCTGGCCAACAGAAAAGGAGAGGGGCCCAGTTGTCATCTAAAACACCAGTGGTATGGGCTGATGAACATCAGGAGGTCTTGTGTAGGCTCCTTGACATGCTGGTGAAACCGCCCATTCTAGCCTACCCTGACTTTGAGCTCCCTTTTGTGCTTCATACTGATGCCTCCGATAAAGGACTGGGTGCAGTCCTCTACCAAAGACAAAATGGGAAACTCAGGGTAATAGGCTATGGCTCAAGGACGCTCACCCCTGCTGAAAAGAACTATCGGCTGCACTCAGGCAAGTTAGAGTTTCTCGCACTCAAGTGGGCTGTCTGCGAGAAATTTCGGGATTATTTGTTTTATGCCCCATATTTTACCATCTACACTGACAATAATCCCTTAACTTATGTCATGACTACTGCCAAACTGAATGCAGTTGGCTACAGATGGGTGGGAGAATTGTCAGATTTCAGGTTTGAGATCCGTTACAGACCGGGTAAGGTGAATGTTGATGCAGACACTTTGTCCCGACGCCCCCTGGATATTGACGGATATGTGGCTGTCTGTACAAAAGAGCTCTCCAGAGAAGCTGTTGCGGCTGTATGGGAAGGCTGTGGAGCAGGTCAGCGTGATGATGTTGCCTGGGTCGCTGTGTTAACACTAGCACAAGGTTCTCAGCTTGAACCAAGCTGCAGGAACATCATCCAATCCATTGATCTCAAAGAACTACAAAAGGCTCAACGAGAAGATCCAGTGATTGGTGACATCCTGAGAATGAAAGAATCGGGGCTACCACTCACAGAGGATGTGAAAAGGGAGATGAAAGGCACTGCAAAGAAAGTGATGCATGAGTGGACAAAGCTACATGTGGAAAATGGGATTCTATATCGCACAAGAGCAGAAAGCCGCCAGCTAGTCTTGCCAAGCAGCTTCAAGTCACTAGTTCTGAAGCACTTGCACGATGACATGGGCCATGTTGGGACCGAAAGAGTTCTCAATCTGGCCAGACAAAGGTTTTACTGGCCTTATATGCGGCGAGACATTGAAGCTTACGTCACACGGCAGTGCCCATGCATCAAACAAAAGAAGCCGGCTACACATATCAGAGCCCCTATGTCAAGTATAACATCTAGCTCACCTATGGAGCTTGTGTCCATCGATTTCTTGCATTTAGAGTCAAGCCAAGGAGGATACCAGTACATTCTGGTGGTGGTCGACCACTTCACCAGGTATGCCCAGGCCTATCCAACCCGTAACAAAAGTGGTAAAACGGCAGCAGAGCGAATCTTTAATGATTTCATTCCCAGGTTCGGGTATCCCATGAAGCTACACCATGATCAGGGGCGTGAATTTGAAAATGAGCTCTTCTGGAATTTACAAAAGCTGGCTGGAGTTGGACGCTCACGCACAACCCCCTACCACCCTCAGGGTAACCCGGCGGAGCGATTCAATCGCACGGTGTTGCAGATGATGAGAACTCTTGGACAAGCGAAAAAGGAAAGATGGAAAGAGTTCCTCCCACAGATCATCCACGCGTACAACTGTACCCGGCATGAAGCAACGGGGTATTCTCCCTTTTTCTTGCTCTTTGGCAGACACCCAAGATTACCTGTGGATGTTTTATTCAGGATGGGCTCTAGTGATGAGCCTCAAACAGCAAGAGGCTATGCAGAGAAATGGGCAGAACGGATGAGCGAGGCCTACAGAATTGCCTCAGAGAACAGCAAAAAATCGAGTGATCGTGGCAAAAAGTATTATGACCAACACCTGAAGGGAGTGATATTACAGCCTGGAGATCGAGTGCTGGTGCGTAACCTGACTGAAAGGGGTGGCCCTGGGAAGTTGAGGTCATACTGGGAAAATACCATTTATGTGGTGAAAGAACAGATCAGTGACAGCCCAGTTTACCGGGTCATTGCCGAGACAAATGGAAACAAGTCAAGGGTTCTGCACCGTAACCTACTGCATCTTGTTAATGAGCTTCCTGTGGACTTGCCTGCAGCAGCCAAGGATGCCAAGCCGTCAGCTGCGAGAAGGAAGAGCGTGTGTTTAACTCCAAGAGATGCAGTTTTCCAACCCAGCAGCGGATCTGGCTCTGATGAAGAAGAGAGTTCTTATTATGAGCTGAGATATAACTTAAGGAGTCACAGTGCAGACACTGACCAGCCAACCCATGCACCTAGCCATGTTCTCGTAAGGAACCCAGCTCCCATAGAGTCAAACCAGTCAGTGAGCCAGGGGTCACACCAGAGGGAGTGGGGACAGTTGTTCAGGGAAAGGCAAGAGGAGTCCACAAGGGAAATGGAAAGGGGACCAGGCACCGACCATGAAGAGGAAAGACAGGACAGAGGAGAGGAGACTGAAGTTACAGCGATGCCATATGTAGATGACAGTGAACCGACTCCCTCAGAGGAGACTCTCCCTGTATCCGACCCACCATCTGCTGCTAATGAAACAATGCTGAGACGTTCTACAAGAGAACGGCGGCCAGCTTCACTATTCACCTACAATACACTAGGCCAGCCTGTTATTTCCACACATCCACAAGTAAGCTGTACTGATGTATCCATGTCATCTGGTCCGCCTGGCTATATTCTTTCACCCAATCCCTTCCCTATATCCCCTATGCCAGTCTTTTATCACAGTCCACCACCCTACCTTCCCTTTCAGTACATTTGGCCAGGACACTATCCTCAACCACTTTACCAGCATTACTAACTGACGATAGTGTGTTGATTTGTATGTATTAATAGTTAGAATTTTTGTGTGAGATGGAGGTCAGAAGGTCAGGAGCCCTTTTATTTTTTGTGGGGGAGTGTGTGATACCCTTATGTGGTTTATCACATTATAGGTTTAAAGATATATATTTTATTTAAGCAAGAAGGTCCCGTCTCCAATTATAAAACACTTGGTTTCCAGTTTTGGGGTAACTGCAGTTTTTATAGTTCACCAGTAGAGGGAGTTCTTCCCAAGGTGAGTCCAGGGTGTGGTTGTCTGCTCGGAGCTCAGACAAGAACCTGCCTGCCGACAGACAACATCTCATGAGTCTTTCTTTTGGTTCTCTAATCAAATACAGGTCAGTATCATGAGTATTTTAGACTCTGCTGCACTCACACGGTTTTCAAAACTTCTTTTAAGTTGTTTGTGGTAATTTGTATGTACAGAAATATAAGTTTGAGGTTGTAAAAGAACATGGATTGTGTGCTGCATAATTGAAGGAAATTTAGCATGAGTGTGTATTGGGTAAAGATGGCGGACCTCCGTGTATTTAATTTAGTTACAACGTGGCTCCAGGATCAGTGTTACTTTAATAATTAGATCTTTATTGAAAGTATTATATGTTGATAGGGTTCTGTGTGTTTTTCAAATGTGTCCTTATAGAAAGTGGTTATTAACATAGATGCTGTAACGAGATGTTATGTGTTTTTAGAATATTGTTTAATTGTTGAATGAGCAGGTAAAATAGCATTTGATGTGCTTCATGTGTAGCTTGTGTTCAGAGCTACAAAAGAACAGAGTTAAGTGAATTACTCTAGTCTAAAAGAAAAATGAAAGGAATTTATCAGGAGAGACATTTTATTTTCTTTAGAAAAACAAGTGTTGGGATATTAACATTGGAATGGTTGTATGTTTAGGAAGGAAAATTGTGAAATGGAACAAAATGGAAAATTAGTGATTTTCTGTTAATACAGAGACAAGAACCTGCCTGCCGACAGACAACATCTCATGAGTCTTTCTTTTGGTTCTCTAATCAAATACAGATCCTCCAAAGGCCTGTAACATCTGCTCTCTCCTGGATGCTAAACCAACAACTGCCTTCCTTTCAGGTGCTAAGATAGGTGAGTCCATGAATACTAATTTATAGTATGACATGGTATATAATCAATTTCCCTCTGGGATTAATAAAGTATTTTTGAATTTGAATTGAATTTGAATTGACAGTCATACAGCGTCCTTGTCTATTTTCTGTCAATGGCTAATGCAAGAAATAGAAAGATCATATCTCAAAAACATCAAGTTAAAAATGGTTTTCCAGTGAACTTGCTCTTTAAAGAACCAACAGTGTTCTACTCATTAGACAAAACTAATAGGTACCTTTTGCTAATTAAAATTATCACTGGTTTGCTTATAGACACATAAACACATCACATAAATCAAATGATAAACAGTGATATCAACCTACTGTAATCTACCTAATCCTACTGGCTCCATTTGTTCCCACAAAAAGAGCTAGGAGAAGTTGAGCTGAAAAAAGCAGAGGCACAGTTGAGATAATGTCCGTTTGAACTGTTTATTATCAACAGTTAGTCAAATACAAAGAAATAGTAGGAAAAGACAGAAGTTCAATTCTTTTTACAAGATTTTAGTTTTCTAAACCACATTCACTCCCTCAGTCTTTCCATTCTCTCTCTCTTTCTGTGTGTGTGTGTGTGTGTGTGTGTGTGTGTGTGTGTGTGTGTGTGTGTGTGTGTGTGTGTGTAACAACTTGCTTAAAAAACAGAAATTAAGCTTCATTGATAAATTAAAAAATAATTACTAAGCACTTTATTTACAACTCATGCCCTGAGAAAAATAAATTAAACATTCAATTACAACAAATTACAGCGAACAATAAAATGCTTTTAAAATGACTTTAATACAAACAGACTCAGTCTGACTGAACTGATCCTGGAACAGTGTCACTGCAGAATGTTACTGCTGAGTGATTTCCTAGCCGTTAGCTTTGGCTATAGCCTTTAACTCCAGATAGCTTTAGCTGGGCCTGACCGTTAGCTTTGGCTAGCCTTCAACTCCAGATAGCTTTAGCAGGGCCTAGCTGTTAGCTCTGATCCTTCTAAACCTTTGTACAGAAGCAAACATCAGAAAACATAAAATGTTCGTGACCACCAGGAACAGGAAGTGTTGTTTAACAGGTTTAAACCAAATTACAGGTTTTACATTTTCTGAGAGTGAAAACCTATTTAAACCAAACTAAGCCAATTTTTTTTTTCTTTTACAGAGGAGTTTCAGAAAGGAACAAAATAAATGATCAATATGTGATAAAGCCAACTTCAAATAAAGCCTTTTGTAGACATAGTGTTTGAGGTTTGTACCTCAAACAATACAAACATGAGGAATGGACCACTCACCCTAATATTCCCAGAGACATTATAAACTGGGTTGTGGCTCAGGACACCACATGGTTTCCTTTTATAGCAGAATATTCATGTGGAGTTTCCGTAGTTAAAGCTGCAAAGACAAATCTGTAAAACCAGCTAACTTTAAAACACAAACACGATCATGGAATTCTCACCCCTGCCGTTGGCTACCATCCCTATAGGCCACATCCGCATAATACCAGAACCTGCGTTGCCATAGAAATTAAATTGCGCTAAACACCAGTTGCCGTTTTCTAGGCCTGAACATCTTTTCTTTGTCCATGACTTCAAAAGGTGTTTTTCTTTTTGAGACTCTGGTAGTTTGTCCTAAAGTTGAAGTGGTAGCAGCCGTCTGTTTCTTCTTCTCTGATATTATTGAGCGGAGAACCTCACACACCAGTGGTGTTTTGTATTCTAAATACATGAGTGTGTAATGAATGGCGAACCGAGAGAAGTGTAATGGCTCAGTTAGACTGACAACTAGATTGTCCAATCATTAGTGTTGGACCGTGTCATGTTATTGTCGGAGGTTTGTAGCCAAATGCAAGAGAACCACTTTATAATACTTTATTTTCTACAGTATATTTATAGCTGTACTATGTTAGAACTCTGTTAAGAAGCATGAAAAAAATGTTTAAAGCTAGCTTGTTTTGCAGATTTGCTATTGTACCTTTATAATGACAGTGTGCATTTTCCCTGGCGGTAGGGGGCGGTACATACCTAAATCATTCCAAGATAGCGGCATTTTTGTGTATGAGTAAGACCTTACCAACGGATGACCATTAGGGTCAAAAAGCTCATGGGGGTGCAACCTCCAGCGAAATGATAAGCACATCAGACTCCCTTCCATCATTGGCAGAAAGTGGAGGTAGATGTGCAAAACCACAATGTTTATGAATGGCAAGGGTTTTAAAAAATTATAAATCAGTAAATACATTTTGCCCTCACAGGCTCCCATAGAAGGAAACGTGCTGTCTAATTTGTCGTTTCCCAGAGACATAGGCCCGTGGTTATGTATGTTAGACCTGATTTTTATGATTATATGCTACAAAGCCACCAATACTTTTCACCAGCTGGGCATCATTTAATTCTTTTTCATCAACATTTTGATGGATATTTCCAGAGATTAACAGTAAAAATGACACGTTGTCTCTAGGGTGAGAAGATGAGTTTGAAGTCTCAAAGTAAAAAAAGCAAATCAAGTCACAGTTAAAAGATCATCGGAGATGAAGTTGATTTCTGTATGCGAGTCTGTGCAGAAAATGCTGAAGAATCAAAGTTAAAACCACAAAAACTATTTACAAGGAGTTCAGTCTGGAGCATAGAAGAGTTAATAGAAAAACATATCAAACATCGTTAGGTGGTTAGCAAAAAAGTATAATCTTTACATTTGTGGCACAAAAGTGTAGATCGTCTTGTATGGAGAGGCAGTTTCATATGGCAGAGCGAACGTACATATCATGCTGCACTAATATAGTGCAAAAACCTGCCTGTAAATAGAGGAGGAGAGGCAGTAACTCCAGAACTCAGCAGGCTCTCGTTTCTGTGCTGTTCTCCCACGTCGCATCCAGATTGTAACGATGTAGAGACTAAGAGCAACACGTGAGGAAACACCACGCAACTAATGATGAAGGTTTGTGCTTCTCCAGCCGATTCTCTCTCTCTCTCTCTCATGGTTTGTGTGCTGCCAAAGGCACACTCCCAGAGGGAGGTGGAGTTAGTGAAGGCTTCAGAAAAAAAGTAAAAACAGGAAGATTATAAAAAAGAGGACGGGAACATCAAGGCTGAGCCAAGCACCACCGGCCCTGACGTTAAAGAGAGCCACCCTGTGTCCCGATCTGTTCTGTACAGGAAGTCAGCTGGAAGACGTCTACATGTCGGCGTCGCCGTCGTACGCCAGGGTCAGAGGTTTCAGTCGGTTGTTCATCTGCCGACGCTGTGGCTTCTTTGGCTTTTTGCTGCAAAAGAAATCAACAGCTTTAACCTTTAAATCTGGCTGAAGGGAGCATTCACTAGTATGTTGTGGTCCATTATTATCCGCCCTATAGATTGCTCTTTGACTGGCTTCAGGACCTGGCCCTGTGTTAGTGATTGTTAGCTTGGACACTATTAGCACTTATAGCTAGAATTATTTAACACATTAGCCAGAAATACAGGAAATGTAACTTTCCAATCAGTTAAAGCATTAGCATTAGCATGAACCTGATAGCATTTTATTTTAGGCTCTTTGGGACTAGCGATTAGCTTGTTGGTTCAAATCAGAACAAGTTACAGTTTCTCCAAACTGAAGCTGTTCAGAGAGGGTTCTACCTGCTAATGCTTCAGTTGTTCAACTTTAAATTACTATTATTATTATTATTATTACTGTTATTGTTATTATATTGTTATTATTATTATTATTATTTATTATTTATTATTATTATTATTATTATTATTATTATTATTATTATTATTATTATTATTGACAATCATAGCTCACATGGTCATCAGGGCCCTGAGAAGAATTAAACCCAAGTAGAGCAGCAGGCCTTGACCAGATGAAAGGCAATTTGCTCAACACGGATATGTTTAACACCTTGTGTGTCAGGCCATGGTGCCAAAGAGCTACAAACCTCTGCAACCATTCCAATGCCCAAGATACCCACAGTCACCTCAATAACCTTTGACCTGTAGAAATCATGCCATTAAAATTAAGCGCTTTGAGAGAGTGGTCAAATGAGAGACCACCACCCCGGTCTGCCACTCCACAGGAACTGCCCCCGATGACCACGCAATGTTGCAGAGACGTGTCAACCATGACAGCCCTACAACATCCATAGCCTTGAGATACCCAGGATGAATCTTATCCGCCCCCGGGGCTCCTCCGCTGTGTAGTTTGACTACCTCAGCAACCTCTGCCCCCGAGATTGGACAGTCCATCCCCAGGTCTCCCGGCTCTGGTTCCTCCTCGGAATGCGCATAGGTGGGATTGAGGAGTTCCTCAAAGTATTCCTTCCACCATCCGACTATAGCCCCAGTTGTCGTCAACAGCTCCCCATCCCCACTGTAAACAGTGTGAGCGAGTTGCTGCCTTCCTCTCCTGAGGCGCCTGACAGTTTGCCAGAACCTCTTTGGAGCCAATTGATAGTATTTCTCCATGGCCTCACCAAACTCCTCCCACGCCCGAGATTTTGCCTCGGCAACTGCCACTGCTGCACCCCGCTTGGCTATCCGGTACCTGTCTGCTGCCTCCAGAGTCCCACAGACCAGCCACACTCTGTAGGCCTCCTTCTTCAGCCTGACGGCTCCCCGAACCTCTGGTGTCCACCAGCGGGTACGGGGGTTGCCACCACGACTGGCACCGGCCACCTTGCGACCACAGCCTCGACAATCGCAGAGTGGAACAAGGCCCACTTGGAGTCAACGTCCCCCACTGCTCTCGGGACGTGGTCAAAGCTCTGCCGGAGGTGGGAGTTGAAGACCATCTTGACAGGTTCTTCTGCCAGGCGTTCCCAGCAGACCCTCACTATACGTTTGGGTCTGCCAGGTCTACGTGGTAACTTCCCCTGCCATCTGATCCAACTCACCACCAGGTGGTGATCAGTTGACAGCTCCGCTCCTCTCTTCACTCGGGTGTCCAAAACATACGGCCGCAGGTCAGATGATACGACTACAAAGTCTATCATCGACCTGTGACCTAGGCTGCCCTGGTACCAAGTGTACTGATGGGCATCCTTATGTTCGAACATGGCGTTCATTATGGCCAAACTGCGGCTTGCACAGAAGTCCAATAACGAAACACCACTCGAGTTCAGATCAGGCGGGCCGTTCCTCCCAATCACACCCCTCCAGGTCAAGCTGTCATTGCCCACGTGAGCATTGAAGTCTCCCAGCAGGACAATGGAGTTCCCTGATGGAGCACTATCTAACACTCGTCCCAGGGACTCCAAATAGGGTGGGTACTCTGAACTGATATTTGGCCCATAAGCACAAACAACAGTCAGGACCCATTCCCTGACCCGAAGGCGCAGGGAAGCTACCCTCTCGTCCCCCGGGGTAAACTCCAACACACACGCAGAGAGTCTTGGGGCTAACAAAAAGCCAACCCCAGCCCTCCGCCTCTCCTCATGATTAGATTTGTGACACTTCACCTGAGCTTGGAGAATTAAATTCTCAGACTTCAGCTGGTCGACGACGTTTTGGCTGTTTGTAAATGCCGCTAACTCATCCATTGGCTCCCCGTATGTTTCAGGATCGATTTCAAAATACTTTTAACGGTTTTTAAGTGTCTTAATGATCTTGGGCCTTCTTATCTTTCAGAACTGCTTTTATCGCATGAACCCATGCAGTCTCTGCTCTCCCCTGGCAGCCATCTCCTTGTCATCCCTAAAGTTAGGACGCATATTCACGGCGAGGCGTCCTTCCAGTTCTACGGTCCTCACCTCTGGCACGAGCTGCAAAGGGACCTCAGGGCTCATGAGAACGTTCATGCTTTTAGAAACAGGCTAAAGACTCATCTTTTTAGCTTAGCTTTTAACTAAATACTCTCACTTTTGAAATTGAATAATTACTTAGTTTATTTATTTATTTGATCTATTTATTATATTTATTTAATCTATTCTTTCTTTATATGTGCTTTTTAAATAGTTTTTTTACCTTGATTTATGATCAACATTATTTTAATATCTATATAACTTTTTATATTACAATTCTCATTTTAGCTCTTTGGATTTTATATTTTAACCTTAATTTAACCTTTTTCCAGTGCTTCCTCTGTGGGAGCCCTCTGCCCATGCGGTGATGGTCGGCTGTGGCGGCCTGGGTGCTTTCCATGTTTGCCTGGGTGGTGGAGGGGGTCTCTGCCCTCCCCTCTCTGGGCGCCCGGTGTCAGTGCCTCGGCTGCTGCTGTGGATCTGTTGCTGTCGGGGTGGATGGCTTCCCTGATGGCATTTCCTTATCCTTATCTTAGCTGGTCTGGCTCATCTGATCTCAGCCAATCGTGTTTTTTTTTTTTTTTGCCATGGGGAAGGGGGCATGTATGTGTGTGTGTGTGTGTGTGTGTGTGTGTGTGTGTGTGTCGGTGGAGGAGTGTTGGGGTTTTTATTGTCAGACTGTTTTTAAAATTCTGGGGATGGGAGGGAATGTGGGTATGTGGGGTCTTCTCAATTTGTTAAGCACTTTGAGTTGCATCTAATGTAGGATTAAGTGCTATATAAATAAAGTTGATTGATTGATTGACTGATCCTGGAGCTGTTGAAGCTGTTGACGGGAGCGATTACCTTCCTGCTGTCTGTGAGACCGCTCCATGTGAATAACATGGTTCAGTTTGTCGATTTCCTGAAGGAAACCCTGATTTTCCGGAAAAGGTCCCTGCCTGGGATGAGATCTCCTTTGCTGAAACCTTTGCTGGTAATTAAAAGCTGCTCTGTAGTTTGCAGACATTGTACTAAAGTGATAAATTAAACTGGTAAAAGTTTAACTAAAGAAATGTAGGATGGACGCGTGTCAGACGACTGTCTTCCTGTAAGTCTCTCTGCTCAGTGTGTCAACGTTAGACTGAACAACACTGAGTGCAGAACCTAAACATATGGGATCAAAACCAAGTGAAATAAGGCACAAAGGGATTATGTCTATGATGTCATCTATGATGACTATTGTGATTATGATGACATCATAGTCACAATAGTCATGTATGATGACATCAGAGATGACTATGGTGACTATTGTGATTATGATGACATCATAGTCACAATAGTCATGTATGATGACATCAGAGATGACTATGGTGACTATTGTGATTATGATGACATCATAGTCACAATAGTCATGTATGATGACATCAGAGATGACTAGTGTCAAGTCAGGCTTGGACTTTTTCAGACTAGGAACCACGTTCAGCAGAAGGGGTTCCACGGGGACAATAAAGGTGGTACACCTCTGAGCTGTAATTTCACCAGAGAGCATGGTGTTCTGAGTCAGCTGTTCAGTGACTTCAGAACTAAATACATCCACCAAAATCAGAGAGGCAGCCGGTAAGATCAATATATAATATATTGCTGGTTGTGTACGGACTTTGCTGCTGGTTAGGCGGTTGGGCGGGAAACCTGACCTGATTGTTTGTTTGTTTGCTTACCTAGGCGTGGCCCAAACAATTGAGTCTCTGTTGATTTGGCTGGTATAATATTTGTTTGTGGTTATTTGCCAGTTAGTAAAAGAATTACTTATCTGAAAATGTTTCAGCAAGTTGTTTGTTGCAGTTGTTTGTTCATTTTTGGGTTCTGTGATTAGTTTCAATGGAAGATGAATTATAAAAGATAATGATAAGTAGCTTATATTTTTCTAAGGGAACTATTTGATGTTTAAAACTACTGTTTAAAAAGTAATGCTAAAGGTAATTATGTAAACCCTGTATATCTAATTTAAGGTTATATGTCTGCTTGATTGAAGGTTTTTCACCTGAGCTGACCTGAGCTGACCTGAGCTGACATGCTGACATGCTGAAATAAACATAAAAGCAAAAAGTGAAGCATTGTTTCGGTCTCTGAGTGAAATCCAGTTTCTAAACTCTGTGGTGGATGTTTATCCCTCTCAAGTGGGGAAGCACAAAACAGTGCAGGACTTGACAACTAGGGTGACTATTGTGACTATGATGACATCATCGAAGCGGTGTCTGTGGTCTTCCGCAGTGTTCTAAACTCTACCCGTTTAGTTCTGTTTGCTTCAGTCATTAATGTTCTTGTTTATACGTCCTTTGCTGTTCTTCTTCTCCAACCGTTGTTCAGTTATCACAACGTTCAACTCATTCAGGACTTGTCAGCTGTGACTTTTGCTGTTGATGTCCACAATTTATTTCTTGTTCCTTCTTCAGCCCAGATGAAGCACAAATGACACACGGCGGATTTGCTGCCCCCTAGCTAATTCTTTCAAGGTCCTAAAAATGGGATTTGATTAAGTAGGTTAATTAGACATGTTTATTTTAGGTTTACACTTAGTAGTACATTAGACTTTTGTTTAACCATTTTGATCAAGTTTTTGATTTCATAGAATTAAATTTTATGTATAAGTTTTAACTTGTTTTTACTAGAACCTTTATTTTTTGAGAGTACGGTAAAATTTGGTCGGACCACATCACATGCTCATGTTCTTAGGAAGGCTGTTATTGTTATTATTATTGTTATTATTATTGTTATTATTATTGGTATTGTTATTGTTATTATTATTGTTGTTTTGTTATTGTTATTATTATTGGTATTGTTATTGTTATTATTGTTGTTATTGTTGTTTTGTTATTGTTATTATTATTGTAGTTATTTGCCGTCATCGTCGCTGTTGTTGATAATAATAGTAATAATCTGTCCTTCATAAACCTGCTTTTAGAGAGCTGCAGGGTTTTCACATTAAAACTGGCAGTGTGATTTTACAATAAAAGCCTTCAGTGTGTTTTAACAATGAAAGCCTCCAATGTTTTTCACAATAAAAGGCCTCTGTGTTTACATAATAAAAGCCTGCGATATATATTGAAAGCAACATTCTGCAATTTTTTCACAATAAGAGCCCAAAGTGTGTGACCACTGCTCACCTCAAGGATGTGGTTTTTTTTTTTTTTAGATGAGTGTTAAGGCACATGCTGTTTGGCAGTCAGGTGTGTAACAGGAACAAGGCAGGACCTGACTAAGTGATGAGTGTTTCAAAGTGAGGCGGTTCCATCTGTGAGTAGTTAAGTGACGGTGGAGGCCGCTGGAGCTGTGCCTCGTGTTGGTGCTGAGGCTGTTCTTGGACCTGGCCAAGCTGTTTTAATTCATCTTGTCCTAGTTTCTGGCAGGCAGGACAGGTGTAAGGCACCGTGTAGCTGCTTGGGTCCATCCAGTACGCCTCGTCTGAGCCTGAGTCTGAGCTGGACTTGTGGCAAGGGCAACAACCACAGAAACTGAACATGGTATGACAGTGGAGGAACAAAAACAAAATAAGAAATGAAAAGACAAATGGGGACATTTCAACAAAAGCAAAATGAATGAATGCATGAAGATGAGCAATGATGTGATGGATGTTTTAGATAAGAATATTGTATGTCAGAGGACTCCAAAGCTCTTTATACTTCAATTAATCATTCTCCCATTCTCACCATGTAGCCACAGCTGCCCTGGGACACACTGACAGAGGTCAGAGGTCATTAAACCACCACAACAGGCAAGGGGATGCAGTGTCTTACCCACAGACACGACTGACACAGATGGAGTCTGAGTCCAGAACAGTTACTAGCTGATTACTGGGCAAGTTCACAACCCCTGAGACGGCCCTAGTTCTGTTTTCCCCCTCTAGGACCTTTGACCTCCAACAATGACGTCTGTCTGTTTTCCATCAATTATCTCCATCTCGACCTCCATCAATGAACTCCACCTGTTTTCCATCTATTATCTCTACTTACACCTCCATCAATAACCTCCACCTACACGTCCATCAAGAAAATCATCTGTTTTCCATTTATGATCTCCATCATAGCCTCCATCAATTAACCCCATCAATGACCTCCACTTATACCTGCATCTATTACGTCCATCATAACTTCCTTCAGTGACCTCTATTAATAACCTCCATCTATAACTTCCATTATAACCTCCATCATTAACCTAAATCTTAACCTATATCTATAGCTCCATTAATGATCTCCATCAGTAGCCTCCATCTATGACCTCTATCAATGACCTCTGTCTATACCTCCATCAATGATTTCCATCTATACCTCCATCTACAACTTCCGTCTATAGATGGACCTCCGTCATAACCTCATCTATGTCCTCCATCCATACCGCCATCCAGAACCTCCATCACACCACTGGTTGTGGGTGAATGATGACACACTGATGAAACGAGGAACACAGGTTTAGGTGTTGGTACCTACCACGCTAAATACGTCATTGAGATGATGAAGACGAGCAGAACAAAGACTCCTGCAGCGACTCCATACACCCAGGTCTTCAGCGTCCCATCTGCACACACACACACACACACACACACACACACACACACACACACACACACACACACACACACACACACACACACACACACACACACACACACACATTTATTTATTTATTTAACATACCATAAATCCTCTAATACAGGCCTGGGCCTGTATTTGACTCAAGCTCATCAAGCTCCAGGCCTTTATTGGAAGGAGGGCCAGAATTAGAGGCAGGCCTCAATTTCTATTTGAGCAAAAGGAACTAATGGTTCGTTGGAATCTTTGACAATTAAAATTGAGCCCACATTTTCAAAGTTAAACACATTTCTTTTAACAACGGTAGTTTCTGCTTCAGCCATCTCCCCCCTCCCCCTGCGCAGCGGCCACAAACTCACTGATGCGCCTGCAGCCTCTCAGAGTTCCTGCTGCTCTAAACATTAAAATAATTATTTCATTTTCTGTTCCTCACTTCTGATTACCTTCAATGGTGTCTGTTTGTTGCAACCACCAGGTACAAAAACTAACTTGTTTTTATTTGACTATTTTTCTGTCCTGTATCTGTTTATCATCTTCCTGCATCTCCTCTCAATCCTAAAGAGAAACTGCTACCTGCCTTCATATATATTCACCTCATGAGTTACCTTTGAACTGCATTTCTAAAAGATCTACCGACCGCAAAAACAGCGGAGTGCTCGCTGCTTGCCGGACGCATAAGTGATCGGTGCGTCACCGGATGACAAGTTGATGCGCCCCGCTCCACAGCAAAATGCATCAGGCACAAATAAAAGACAGAAAACATCAAAGGAAATGAACCGACATGAACGATCACGTGTTAAATAATTTGGCAACACCTGATTGTTACTGTGGCCGTGCTCAGGAGGCAGATCTACCGACTGCAAAAACAGCGGAGTGCTCCGTGCTTGGCGGCTGAATCAGTGATCGGTGGGTCACCAGAGGACAAGGTGATGTGCCCCGCTCCACAGCATGCAGCGAAACACATCAGGCACAAATAAAAGACAGAAAACATTAAAGGAAATGAACCGACATGAACAATCACGTGTCAGTACCGACGCTCTGGCACAGCCTCCTCTTCGTCTCCGCATGGTTAAAGTTACCCTCGCGGTCTATCACTGGCAAATCAAAAGTGAGACGATGACACAACCGCCCCCCCGTACCACATTCCACCCGGCCACAATAAGAGACCGGCCTTTATTCACCTCCGCCGACTCCGACACCGGCCAAAATTGGAGACCCGGCCTTTAATTGAATACCGGCCTGTATTAGAGGATTTACGGTATTTTACAAAGAGGCAATTCAATATGCTTTAAAATAATAATTTAATTTCAGCAAGGAATGATAACAACTGTTTGCTACTTTACAAAGTGAGATAGGCTCCCCAGTGTTTAAAGATGATACAAACAGGAGATTTGTATCTAATGACTGCTCATGTTTTACAGATCCAAAAAAAAAAAACAATAGTCGCAAAGAAAAGGTAAAGACCAAGAGACGATATTGGTGCTAACTCATAGCACCAAAAGTTGAATTTTTTTCCTGTCTTCCATTGTTTTACATGTTTTATGTCTTGCATAGATTTTGATTTCTTCACCCCCAAATTGTGCAACTGTTACAATATTTGTCCCACTTTCCTGTGTGTGTACGGTGCATGTTCCCTACAAGCCATATAAAATATAGAAGAATAACTCGTGGAGAAAGAGCTTCATAGATCTTAACAACAGGAATCTCTAATTTACAAGGTGGGTCCAAATTAGAGAGAGTAGCGACCCTTTAACCTTTACACACTAATGATGCTCAATAATGTGAATGAATGTCATTTATTTATGGTTGCACCATTATTTATTATATCATTCTTTTTATTTTTCTTCAGTTCATCATTTCATGGTGACAGGGAGGACATGAAGGAGTTAATAATGAAACTAAAGTGTTGTCAGTGTTCTGGTTGGTCTCACTGGAGTCTGAATGTCTATGTTGTTATGGAGACATAATTGTTTGTGACAATGAAGCTGTGTAGCTGCTTCAGGGGGTTGCCATAGTGAAAACTAGGAAACACCATGAAGACAGTTTCAGATGACACTGAGTTGTTCTATCAACTGTCCCCGATGTCACTCCCTATCTCACTGAGACAACCAGAGGTTCAGATCCCATTCAGGGAATGTTAGTGACAACCACACTCCCATTTCAGAAGAATGGGAACCTGTCTGCTCTGAGACTGAAATGTGTTTTAATTCAGATGGAAGTCCTGCTGTCGGAGCATGTTACCTGGACCGAAGGGCTGCAGGAACCAGGTCCGTCCAGCCCTTCCCGGGGCGCTGGCTGCAGGCTGGATGGGGCTGAAGGCTCGGATGGTCTTCACATCAGCTTTGTTGTCACCAGCGGTTGGGATCTCCAGAACCGGAATGACAGTGCACTGATCCAACAGGCCGTCAGAGGTCATCACTTCTGTGTAGCCATCCTCACAGCCGCACACACCGGCCTGAGAAGGAAGGCAGACAGGATTCTCACCATCAGATAAAATGGGATGTTACGATCAACTGTGAATGTTCTCTGTACCGAGTCAGTCTCATCAGAATGAAACAAACCCACTGCATTGTTTAAAGCTTCAGGCTGGATGCTCTGGAGAGGAGGAGCCCTAACTGATCCCAGGGCTGTGACATCTGTACCAGAGGTTAAACTGGGTCGTAATACTGAGAAGGTGTTCCTCCCACTCACCTCTGTGCACAGAGACCATGGTTTGGTACAAGGTGGGTCACAGGACCGGTCGGCCACTGGCTTTGCTGCTTCCAGGCATCCACCTGTGGGTCAGAGGTCAAAGATAAAACTCTTGAGACTTCTCAGCAGCTGTTGCTGTACAACTGTGTAAGCTTCTCTGTGACTTCACACAGGTTTTGACTGATCCATTATGACTTCCTGGTTCACTAAAGTGGAGAAATTGATGTATTTTAAATGTGTTTTTTTTCTCCTGGACTCATGGTAATAATTTTTTTGGGTCCAACAATGTGGATCTTTTTACTTCGTGGCTTATTTAGTGTCAGTTGGCATGTGTTAGCATTAGCCCATTGTTAGCACTAGCTACAGCAGGCTAACAACCTTAATGTGTTGTTGGATCTATCTGCTGCTTTCGATACGGTTGATCACGCTGTCCTGCTGACTCGGCTGAACCAGCTGGTCGGCATTCAGGGGACTGCCTTAGACTGGTTTCGGTCCTACTTCTGTGACTGCAGCTTTAATGTAATGATGGGTAGTGCTGCCTCCCCCTCTGCAGCTTTGACTCGTGGTGTTCCTCAGGGCTCTATACTTGGACCCCTTTTATTTAATTTACATATTTTGCCCCTGGGTGACATTTTTTAAAAACACCACATTGACTACCATTTATATGCAGACGATTGCCAATTATATGCCTCTGTGAAGCCTAATAACTCCTTACAGCCCCTTGTTGAATGCTGCAATGTGAAGAGCTGGCTGTCAGAAAACTTTCTTTTGCTGAACAATGCCAAGACAGAGGCTATCATTTTCAGCCCTTAGACTTCTCAATGTTGCCAACTGACCCTTCCTTTTATCACAAGTGGGATGAAAACCTGTGTCACAAACTTAGGGGTTGTGATGGCTGCTAAACTAAAAATGGACATTCATGTCAATCAGGTAGTTAAGACCTGTTTTTACCACCTGAGGCGTCGCTCTAAAGTTAAGCCAATTTTAAAAAGGTGTCATCTCCATTCAGTTGTCCATGCCTTCATTACTTCCCGTCTCGACTACTCTAACTCAGTGATATATGGTATCTCCTCCTCCACTCTCGCTCGCCTTCAGCTTGTGCAGAACGCAGCAGCTCGATACTTGACTGACACCAGGCAGCGAGAACACATCACACCGGTTTTAGAAAATCTCCATTGGCTCCCCATCCATCTCCAGATAGAGTTTAAGATCATGGTTTTTGTGTTTGAATCCCTCAATAACTTAGCACCTGGCTACTTGTCTGAGCTCATTCGCCCTTATGTCCCTACAAGATGCCTCCGATCAGCCGACCAGCACCTCCTACGTGTTCCTAGCTCCCGCTGTAAATCCCGCGGGGAGCGAGCCTTTTCAGTTTGTGCACCGAAGCTCTGGAACCACTTGCCCCTGCTGATCAGACTCTCTTCCTCTCTTTCCCTTTTAAAGTCTTGTTTAAAAACTCACTTTTATTCATTGGCTTTTAATTGAGTCTAACTTGTTCTCTTTCTCTTTTTCGTTTCGATTTGAATAACTCGATTTTAATGGATTAAGTTTTTATTTTTGATTGTTTTTATTGTGTGTTTTTGTTCAGCACTTTGATCTGCTCTCATGCCGTGTTTAAATGTGCTATGCAAATAAACTTGGTATAGTATGGTTAATGACCCTGAAGATAATGACCTTTTTTGTTTATTAAGAGTCTTTTTTTTTGTATTTTAATCATGTTAAAATTTTCATGTGATTGTATTTGAGAAGCACTTTGTGATAATATGAATAAACCTTACTTACTTACATAAACGCTATTTATCTAAACAGAGGCTGTTCAGTGCAAGATAGAAATGGGGATATGAGACTTTGGGCAGCCTTCCTAATCTTCCTAATTTTCCTGTATAAATTGTTGGTTATGATAAAAAAAATTTAAATATATCATATAGGAGACACACACAGTGATATTTGAGAAGTGAATCAAAGTTTATGGGCCAGCATGTGTGAAATAATTGTTTAAACAAAATTAGACAGGTGCATACATTTGGACACTTCCAAATCCTTTAGAACTAATTATTGGAACTCAAAATTGGTTTGGTAAGCTGAGTGACCTTTGAACTCCATATGCAGGTGAATCCAATTATGAGAAAGATTGTTTAAGGAGGCTAACTGTATATTCTCTGAAGAGCAACAACATGGGGTCACAAAACAACTCAGCTGTAAAAAAATATATGGTCACCATCATGATTTAGCGGAAGGATTCAGAAAGCCGTCTCAGAGATTTCAGCTTTCTGTTTCCACAGTTAGGAACATATTGCGGAAATGGAAGACCACAGGCACAGTTCTAGTTAAGGCTCCAAGTGGTAGACCAGGACAATTCTTGGATGAACAGAAGTGAAGAATGTTGAGAACAGCCAGAGTCATCCCACAGAACAGCACCAAATACCTACATCATCTTGTTGCAGAAGATGGAGTCACTGTGCATCGTTCTATTTGGTGCACTTTACACAAGGAGATGCTGTGTAAGAGAGTGATGCAGAGGAAACCTTTTCTCTGCACCAACAGAGCTGCTTGAGGTTTGCTAAAGCACATTTGGACAAGCCTGCTTCATTAATAAGGTGCTGTGGACTGATGAAACTAAAACTGAGTTATTTGGGCACTGAGGGTTATGCATGGAGGAAAAAGAACACAGCATTCCAGGAAAAACACCTGCTACCTACAGTAAAACATGGTGGTGGTCCCATCATGCTAAAGGGTTAGGGTGGAGGGACGCATTGATTCCACTCAGTATCAGCAGATTCTGGAGACCAATGTTCAGGAATCAGTGACAAAGCTGAAGCTGCTCCGGGGCTGGGGCTTTCTACAAGACAACGACCCTAAGCACTGCTCAACATCTACTAAGGCGTTCATGCAGAAGAACAAGTAGAACGTTCTGGAATATTCATCTCAGTCCTCAGACCTGGATGTTGCAGAACATCTGCATCTCATTGCATAACTTTAAAGATAAGTATTAAAAAATATAGGAAATTAATTACATGGAGGAGGAGGAAAAGTTGTGAGGGTGTTGCATTTGATTGTAATTGTCTAATGTTGGTGAACTGGGAGCTGTGAATATTGGAAGGGGGTTGTGAAACATAAAAAAATGGAAATTTTGTTTCTGTGACTGAGGATAAAACATGTTATAAGAAAATGGCTATGACACTCAGTGTAGGGAAGATATATATTTTTTTGTTTTTCTTCCTGGAAATTGTATTGGGGGGTATATATATATATATATATATATATATATATATATACATATATATATATATATATATACATATATATATATATATATATATACATATGTATGGGTTTCTTTTTGAATACTTTTTGAATACCTTAATTTGTTTATTGATTTACATGCTCAATAAAGAAAGAAAGAACATCTGTGGTGTGGTCTGTCCATGCTCAGAGGCCATCAGACCTGAATGAACTAGAGATGAAAGAATGGTTCAAAATACCTTCTACCAGACTCTCATTGGAAGCTACAGGAAGTGTTTAGAGGCTGTTATTTCTGCTAAAGGAGGATCTACTAAATACTGAGTTCATTTCTCGTAGCGGTGACCAAATGTATGCACCTGCCTAATTTAGTTTAACACTCCCACTGTCTTTATGGGTGACCCCGCGAGGAAAGTTGACCATTGAGCAGGATTGATGGTTCATCCCTTGAGGTCCACGTGGCAGGGGCGAGGTGGTGCTCACTCCTCACCCCTGCCAGTAGGAGGGTTAAACAATTATTGCACACTTTCTGTAAATCCCATAAACTTAATTTCACTTCTCACATGTCACTGTGTTTGTCTCCTATATGATATATTTAACTGAAGTTTTTTATCATAACACCCAACAACAGGAAAATCATGAAGATTAACAAGGCTGCCCAAACCTTTGCATTCCACTGTAACTTTTACCCTTCATAGACCTCATAACGGATGAATTGTTCCTTTGATGTTATTAAAAGAATTGTAAACAAGAAAATGAGAAGTTCCTGTTAAAGGTACAGCAGTAGCCATAAACGTGAAGCGTAAAGCTTACCTGTGACGTTGATCCAATCTGAACGCTCACACCACACTTGGCGAGATGAGCCTCTCCACGGTCCAGTCCTCCACTTATATTCAAAACACTGACCACCTTCATGAGAAACAGTGAGTGGTACATTTTATTAGTTTTATAAATTATATAAAATGAACATTAATATAAGGATTAGTGGAAGTGACAATATTCAGTTGGTCCTGTTTTTATTTTAGATATTTCACAGATCATACTCTGCAGGGTACAATATTTTATGTTTATGTCACAGAGTGGTAATGTTGCACTTATGTTATATTTTATATTGCATGTTTTACTTGTTTTAATTCTGATGTGCATGTTTTTATTGATGGTGTGTTTTTAGTTTGTTTGGTGCAACATTGTGTGTTCATTCTGTGTAATCTCCCCGCTCATCTACACCTGTGGCAGTGTTGCCTGGACTGCCAACAGACACAGGCAGGTCAGTTTTGATTTAACCCTTTGGTGCATAATGGTCACTACAGTGGACAGGAACTCAAAATTGTTATTTATTTGTTTTTTCTATTAAGCACAGCTGTTGAAGACTTTATTGCATTTGAGCCCCTCCATTTGGAGTTCAGTAAGACAAGCCAACATATTTCATATTCAGAATGCACGTTGTCCACTGAGGTGGACACGTGATAAATTATTTGTAAATTATAAAATTTTACAAAAAATATTTGTTGAAATTTGTTTCATTCACACCTAAAGACAAATGAAAAAAAATGTTAAAAAAATCATGGTTGACGATTTCATAATTCATGCATCAAAGGGTTAAAGGGAGGAACGCGTGGACCAGGGAGAGAGAGAGCCAGGACGACAGACAGAGCGAGCTACTCTGCCCCTGCACGTAAGTAATTGAGCAGTGTTTGGAGTTTGCTGTCTCTCTGTGCGTGGTCTGGTGTCGGGGACCTTTTACTGCCGGAGGTTTTGTGTGCCACAGGGGCCGGGCCGAGGAGAAGGATTGGATCCACCGGCCGGCCGTCCAGCCTGTGGTTCCCTGAGGACGACGCGCACATCAGGAGGGCGGGGTCGTAAAGGCTTCCCCGTCGAGCTCACGCAGGGCCGGATTGGACTGCTTTGTCCCCTGAGGCCCAGCCAGGGGCGCCGTAAAGCGGTGAAAGATTAGGAAGATTCTAGGGGCCCACAGCTGTCAGGGGCCCAAAAATGTTTCAAAGTTGAATAAAAAAAATGAAGTTTAAAAATCACAAGTACTTTACTTTGCAGTATTTTTTCTCATTTAAGACATTAAACAAACAACATTTTAGTCTTTATGAAATGTATATTTATTCAGAGGTCCCTACTTTATTTTGACTAATTAAGCAGTGAATCCTTAATTTTTGTCAGTCATACAGAAATACTTGATTTCAAGAGGAAAGACAGCTGAAAATGTAGTTATGTAAAGCTTTGACACAACATGGAAATTTAATTAGATATCCAAATTTGAATTTTATCATCAAATAACATTTTAGAATAAATAAACACATTTTAAGGGAGTAATAGGGAAAAGGAGATTAACACCTTTCAGCATGTGTATTTCCTGCCTTTTCCAGCAGTGATATTGCTAATTCTGTTGAAGGAAATTCACTGTTTAATGAGAGACAGCTGGTGAAAATGATATGTAAATAAGTAAGAATGCACGTAGACCTACATAATTAAGCAAAACTGAAACACTAATATAAAGTATATACATTATATTTTTTTCTCCCTTCGAATCTGGGAGGGTGGAACCCCAGCTCCAGCTATGGACGAGCCCCCAGGGGGCCCAACTTGATATTTTTTCATGGGGCCCAAAATCTCTGGCAGCCCTCCTGGGCCCAGCACAGACTTATTTAGGAGTTTCATTCTGGGCATCATCATCCGTGAACTTTTGGAATAAATTCCTTTTTTTTTTATTTGCTTTTGTGGTTGCACTGCTTGCCTTGCTTTTAGAACCTATTTTTAGTCTTCTTTTAATATTAGTGGCACCATCCGTCCACCTCGATCGTGTCACATTTATGTTTATGTATTTAGTAGATGCTTTTGTTCAAAACAACTTACAAGTGATAATCGGTATGTTGCCCTTGATGCTAACAACAATAACAATAACAACAAGAACAACAAACAATTTCCAGTCAGTCGTAGGTGGCAGTGAGGCAGCACGATGAATCGTGGAGAGGAGGAGTGGACAGTAGAGAGGGGGGAGGGTGCTAGTTTAGAAGATGCTCTCTGAAGAGCAGGGTCTTCAGGAGTTTCTTGAAAGTCGAAAAGGAAGCCCCTGTTCTTGTAGTGCTTGGTAGGTCCTTCCAAGCATATTTTGTGTTATTGTTGTTTGTGTTATTGTGTTATTATTGTAGTAGTAGTTATAGCTGCCATGTTATACCTCTTCTAACATCCCGTAGTGATCATAAAAGTACTAGTAGATAAGTGAACTCGGCTCCCTCTGGATCAGCTGTATTTTAAGTCTTAAACTCTGAACTACACCAAATGAATACTTGACTTTTTCTAGTATGTTTTATTCTACTCCTCCTACACCTGTTTATTTTGATTATTTATTAACATTAAAACGTAATCTTTTCTTCAGTAGAAATGACTAAAGTCACCTCCCTGTTTAACCCCTTAAAGTCAAAAACAGCAATAATAATCTGACTATTTTATGGTGTTTGGACTGTTTCCTGGGGAATGTTATTTAAATTAGATCACTATCATTTTTATTATATAATTATAATAATGATGATAAAAACAAATAAAATAGCTGTTGCCAGTATTCACATAGACATAGACACGTTTCTGAGGATCTCACCAACCTGGATCAGAGATCACTCATCTGATACTTGGATTTTAGGAGGGCGACTGAAGTTCTTATGGTTAAATAAAGTTGATGACAAATCCAAACAGGAAAACCCTGAAGGTTCTTGATTCTGAGTTATAATCAGGTTCTGGGTGTGAGACCCCACAAAACTGACCTGTACAAGGACGTGCTTCCAGCTCTTGTTCTGGACACTGCAGCAGGTTTTCTGGATCCTGCGCCACCACTGCTCTGGAGCGGACCTGGACTGAGCCGAAGCCCAAGTCATCCCCACTAACACAGCTTAGCTGGCATGGACTCCAAACGGTCCAGTCTGTCAAGTAGCATTCTCCTACAAGACACAAGGAAAGGATAGCAGAACGGTATGCAACGGCATCAATGTTGTGCTGGGTTCTGATCTGAAGTCATCATAGTGCCATCAACCATCTGACACTGCAGGCGTGCTTCTCACAGGTTAAAACGGAAAGGACTGGTGGCCGAGCTTCCAGTTTCCAGGCTCCTCACTGGTAGAACACATCACCTCATAATATGTTTGTGTCGGGTACGGATTGCTCTACTTTGTGCTGCATATAGATCACCCCATGCTACTTTTGTGTTAGATACAACTCACATTGCACCACTTTTGGAGCCCTGGGGGCAGCGCCGCTATGACAGGCCTACAGTAGTCAAACCATGCTGAGTAGTGGAAAAGGGTCAGTAGTGTTGTTAGCCTTTCTATGATCACTGACCGCCTCTATCCACCGATTGTATGGAGTTTGTGCTTCTGCACTCATTCTCAGCAGTATTACTACGACATTATCTGTATCTTTTGTATCGCCATGTTCATGATTACCTCCACCCTCCAGCTCTGAACTGGTACCAGTGTTACTCATCAGACTGGATTTGGATCTGGTTGGATCTAAGCTAATGAGGTTGTTTAAAAGGATTTGACTGGACTCTCAGCAGCCATCAGTGTCTCCGTGAAAGCTCCTTACGCCAATCTGCATTCAGGTGGCGTGATGTGCTACACCTGTTTACTTGTTACCTGTGTTTACCTGATTAACCCTTATTTGACCTTAGTGCATTTTTTTGTGCTCAAAGGACATTAACGTTAGAAAATTAAAGGGTTATAAGGGTTAAGTGTTCTGGCAGGTAAATACACTAAACACTTTGACCTCTACTGGTTCTGCGCAAACTCAGACTAACAGAGCTCCATTTGCTACTTGTGTGTTTTAAAAGTTTTAAAGCAACACTGAGGAGATTTTAGGATTTGAAACTGTTGCTTTCAATCTGGTTCCAGTGGTTGTTGAGCCAGAAACTTGAGTGACCTCACATTGGACAGTACTCTGTCACCCTCTGCTGACCAGAAACTGCACTTTTACTACAGTTTTATGGTTCAGTTGGGAACACTAGCGAGAGGTCTCTTCCTGCTTTACAGTAATAGCTGTTTACTGTGTCGGTAGGCTAGCAGTTAGCTTATTCAGTTTGCCCATAGTCAATAAAAAGCACAAGAAGAAGAATAATTTAGATTTTTCTGATGACATCATGGCAGAACCTGGAAATAAAAGTAAAAGAATAATGTCTTTGGAGGTGAAGCAACAAGCTAAAACCAGAGTAAACATCGACCTACACCTACACCCTTCTGAAAGATCTGAAGAGGCTACGAAATCATAGACTGATGGTGACCTGGCTTTGTTGCAGGGCCAGCACCAGGATATTTTACCTTCAGTTGCTTTACAGTTGCTTAGTGAGTATAAGGGTCTGTTCTCCTTCGGCACAAACCAAATTGCAGTGGTCGTTTCAAGAGATGGGGTTGCTAAGCCATTGCTTGGCTGAATCAGGCCGTTGCTTTTGCAACCCCAACCTACTGCCTGGTGCCACCCATGCTTTGTTGCTACTGGACTTGTAAATAATTATTTTTTTGTCCAACACTGTGGATCTTTTTTCTTTGAAGCTTATTTCATCAGTTGGTTCGTGTTAGCCTTAGCTTGTTGTTAGCACTAGCTACAGCAGGCTGTAGCAGGGTTGTTTACGGCAGTTGTATTTCTGCTTTCAACCAGACCTCATAGTTATTCATTTTGATCCACAAACATGACCAACAGTCTAAGGTCCAGGAAGTTTCCTGGAATTGTTTCATGATCCACACATTTCTGAATTTAGCCTTCTGACCCAGCACACAATCATGCTGTAGAAGATATTGTTCATCACCAAGCTTCTGTTGTATAGTTGAAGGAGTTCCCCAGGGAGGATATTTAGGGATCTCCAATTTGTGTTTCAGTATGACTGACCCACCTGGACAGGGTACGGTGCACGCCTCCTGAAGAACTATTAGTCTATCTCCTTCCACCGAGAGCTCCAGGTCTCCACAAAGCACTTCGTTCACCATGCTGCTGTCTTGTATCTCTGACCCATCTGACACGAAGCAGGACACGTTCCTGAAGCGCAGACCCTCCCCGCACCTTGCCCCCTGGTGGTGGGGGACAAAATACCTTAATGAACACCAACTGGTCATGAGCGAGTCTGATGGTTTTTGTTATAACCAGTTTATGTTTTAGCTGCGATACATGAAAAATTAGCTGTTGGGAGCGTGTGAAGTAAACAACAAGATAAAGAATCTTCAGCATAAAAACTGTTCATTCATTTGGGTTGTATTGATCTCTTGTGTAAGGTTTTGTTATTAGACAGTTTTCACACAAAACAAATAGATTTCACAACATCTGACAGGCGTCAACAGTTTTCCTGACATGCCTGACCTGTTTTGTAGGATCAATGGTCCAACAGGCTGGAATGGCCAGCCACGCCAGTGCTTCCTTATGGGAAGCAAAGGGACTGGAAACACTTCCATTCAAATAACCCCACCCACTGAGAATTCTAACCGAGCCAATCAGCCCTGAGCAGCGTACGTCACACACCGCAGCACTCAGTTTCTCAAAAACAACAAAGACAAAGTCTGAAGCAGAGTTCGCTGTGGCTCTTGGACATGTCTTCAAAACCACAACAAAGAAGAGCTGCTAAAAGCCTTTATTCTGAAGAAAGATGCTTGCGCCGTCGCCAGACGGCATGTTTGACTACAGCTAAAGAACAACAATGTCCGCGATACACTCGTCATTCCCGCCTTTTTCCTGATTGGTTATGTTTGAGCTGGTTCGTCCCGCCCCTCATGGTGCTTTCTGCCTCCGAGTATCCAGACACATCCTGGAAGGCTAGGCTACCAACAGGCAGCTCCCCTTCCTCTGTTTCTTCTCATGGGACACAAGTGTTACAGATTATCAGGAGACAGAAATACTTCACATTAAATGTGTGTCACAACCATCCCAGCACATTTTGAAGCAGCCATTTTTGTTTGTGAGGGCTTTGAGAACTAAACAGACGTGTAAAAGCCTAAATAGAGCAGGCTAATGACAGATGGACAAATATCCAAACCAGATTCACTCCTCTGACAGAACCTCTGAGATT
Organism: Nothobranchius furzeri; assembly: GCF_043380555.1. Classification (NCBI taxonomy): domain Eukaryota; kingdom Metazoa; phylum Chordata; class Actinopteri; order Cyprinodontiformes; family Nothobranchiidae; genus Nothobranchius; species Nothobranchius furzeri. Next base: position 23,493,253 of record NC_091751.1, on the reverse strand, counting down.
TGGGCTAAGTGAATCTAAACAGAAATATGATTGAGGAACATCTCACCTCTGACTTGCACTCAGACCAGGAACTGTATCTCCAGCTGTAGCACGGTTTCACCAGACAAGGCTTCCACTGCTTCATCTGAGAAGGGCATGGTCTGCCATCACCCTGGGCAGCTTGGATCACCGTTCGTGTCCGCCACAGTTTACCTAGAGAAGAGAAGAACATTTTAGGATTTTTACATTAGGTCATAGAAACATCTGGAAAGCTGCAGCGTGTAGAAGCTTTGCTTCCATTAGAGTGGGCTCAAAAATACAAGAATAGGGATCAGAATGATGAACTGTAAAAGTCTCTAAGAACACAAAATAACCCAGAGGGAAACTGCAGTTTTAGTTTGCGTTTAGCACACCCTAGTGACCGTTTTAATTCACTGTCATAAAAACGTAACTGATACTCTCCTCCTCGCTGTGCGTTTGTGTTTTTAATACCTTAATCTAATGCTGAAATGTCTCCTCAGCCTTCATGAGTTTCTACAGGAGCGGTTCATCATTAAATCAAACAAATCATCTGTGCTCATGATCTAAAACATGCAGGAAGCATGTCTCTGAACTCTCCCCATTCAGAAATCCCTCAATGTTTACTCTTGTTTGACAACCATTGTGGTTGGACATCCATTTAATTTTTGTAGCTTCTTCAAATAAACATTTTCTTAGTCTCTTCTGAGGCTCCACCATGATGCATGTGACAATACATGCTAACCAGGCATAGCTTGTCTGTTCTAAGGTATAAACATGGATTGCCGTAAAGCTTCTTGTGAGACTTCAGGACGGCGGTCCGGAGAGGCTGAAGCTGCAAACAGGGTATCCTGCTCACAAAGGGCAGAGAGACTGTTAATGCACCTTGTAAGGAACATTTTAAAGTTAAAGTCCCATTAGTCATGACACATTGGTGAAATGACAACTCAGCATTTGACCCATCACCGTGGGGAGCGGGGAGCTGCTAGCCTGGCAAGCCAGACTAAATAAATGTACTTTGCAAAGCAAGAATTTGGTCTAGTTCACCAGGCTAGGGAGCTGCAGCTGTGGCCTTGCTCAGGAAGTATTTGGTAGTTTAGCCCCCCAATCCAACTCCTTAAAGCTACAGACACTCTACCACCTGGCCACTGAGAGGGTTTTAGTGCTTACTGGTTCAAGAAAATTATTTAAAAATTTGAAAAGGTTGCTTAGTAAGACTTTAACCTCATCTGCTTTTCGGGTGCTACCCCACAATATGAATGCCATGCTACCTGAAGACCCACAGCCTGTCTTGTCCCTATTTAAATAAGCACACTAAGGTTTGTAATGCATCTTTTTATTGCATTAGGACTTTGATTTCTAATCTAATATTAGAGATGATGAGGCTCCAAGCTGTTGGACAGGTTGAGCTGATGTCTTGAGTAGAAGACAGCGATCAACTCTTGACTATTGCAACTCACTGTACCTTGGTGTGCCCTGGTCTCACCTCTCCTAGTTACAAAACGAAAGTTTCATGTTTCTGAATGAATGTTTGATTTTACAAAATAAAAAATACATGTACAAAATACAATGTTCCTGTTACAAAACGAGAATACAAGTTACGAATCAAAAGTTACAAGTTACGAATCAAAAGTTACATGTGATGAAACATGTTCGATGTTACAAAACTTGGTACAAGTTACGCTGAATATTGTCCCAATCCTAGTTCCATACAATTGGTGCAGAAGGCAACAGCAAGTTTATTATCTGGTTCAAGGGAGAGGGTTCCCATCTCTCCGATTTTGGTTTTGCTGCATTGGCTGCCTGTTGGCTTTAGGGTTCCCACATAAGGTGCTTTCATTATTCTTTTCTGTACGACCTTGCCCCACAGTACCTTCCTGAGCTTTTTATTGCTCAGTCTCCATCTTGGTTCCTGAGGTCAGCTGATCCAACTGTTCCTGGAGGTGCCGAGAATGAAGCAAAAGCTCAGAGGTGGCAGAGCTTTCTGCGTAGCAGTCCCAAACTTGTGCAACATTCTGCTAATTCTGATTAGGATGGCTTCCTCATTTTCAGGTTTTATTAAGCTTTTAGAAACTAATCTGTTTTCAGTCCCTTTTAGTTCGGTGTGAAAGTGTTTAGTTCTGGCTTTTATGGGTGGATGGCTGTGCTGTAAAGCACCTTGGGGGGCTGTGAAAACCAATAAGGTGCTATATCAATACAGGCCATTTTTTACCACTTTATGTTATAATTATTATATTTTGAGGCTTTTTATTGTGATGTCATTTTAAGCATTGCGGTGCATTCTTCTTGTTTTTAGTGAATTGTGTTGAGCATTCTGGTCAGCTTCAGTGTGCTACATAAATAACGTTGACTTGACTTAACTGTCAACCCCAGTTAGCCCCATGTAGTCCCAGGGAGGTACTGGTTTTGCTGGGTCTCTGTGGACACGTACCTGCCAGGCCACAGGTGTGAGTGCACTCAGACCACGACGACCACTCAGATAGCTGACAGTTGACGGGACATTCAACGACACAGGAAGCATTCATCTGCCACTTCTTCTCCAGACCCAGCTGCAACAGAACATGACTGGGCTTGTTAACTGGTCCCAAATGAACACAATCAGATCTGAAACAGTCGTCTCACCTCTTTACAGAAGCTGAGGTCCACAGATTTTCCGTCACTTCTCACACAGTCAAGCATGCGGGTTTTGATGCCATTTCCACACGTTGCCCGGTCGCTCAACTGACAGGTGCTCCAGTCTGCAGGAACAGGTTTGGTTATCAGCTCACCTGGTTCTGTTGGCAGAAGTAACCTGTCTGGTACTGACCTGTGATGTTGTAGGAGTAGTGGAAGCAGTTGCTGTTGAGTTTGCAGGATTCTGTCTCGGTTGTTGGAGGACACGTCTTGTCCTTTCCCGGTTTGCGAATCGGGTAAGCCACCCGCTCACGGGTCTGGTTCTGAGTGCATGGCTGGAGTTAAAGTTAAACCCCATTAGTCGTGTAGGGGAGCGGTGAGCTGCAGACACAGTTGCACTCTGGAACAATTTGGTTTAACCCCTCAATCAAACTCCTTAATACTGATATAAATGAAGAGGCACTGTTTCCCATTTTTAAAGTCTTTGGTATGACCCGACCATGGATTTGAACCTATGATCTCCCAGTAGCTGGGCAGAAACTCATACCACTAGCCACTGAGCTGAGCATAGAATGGTCTGGATTTAATATTCATCTGTACTTTTGTTTAATGCATTTTACAGATTAAATGTTTATTAACAATAAAGCGATAGTTGTTTCAGCAAAGTTCTGGAATCAGTTTTTCTCTCCGGGTCCTTTCCTGAGTCCCTCAGTTAGGTCTCCAGCCTGCTAACTGTTGTAACTCAGCTCCTAATAATGACAGAAGCTTTTTTTCTGCTCTGTTCCATCTGGATCACTCCTGGACAGGTAAGGCTGCTGTCCCATCCGCAGTAAACTGGAGAAAACCCGGGTGTGAATCAGCACATCTGCTGCTGGATCAGAGTCTTAAGGTGGTCTACAGGGGACATGTCCTCTTTGACATTAACCACTGGAGTCCCACATGGCTGTGTTCTAGGCCCTATTTCTACACTCATTAAACACTCATTGACTTATTTAAATCAGACCATTTACAGGAAACTGAAGTTACATTTTGTTACAAAGCTAATGATAAATGACCCGCACTTGTATAGCGCCTCTCAGAGTAAGGACTCCAGAGCACTTTACACTGCAATGAATCATTCATCCATTCACACACTGATGGTGATGAGCTACGATGTAGCCTCAGCTGCCTTGGGGCGCACTGACAGAGGTGAGGCTGCCGAGCCCAGGCGCCACCGGTTCCTCTGACCACCACCAGCAGGGAAGGTGGGTTAAGTGTCTTGCCCAAGGACACAACAGCAGAAGTCTCTGTCCGGAGCCGGGATCGAACCTGCAACCTTCCGATTACTTAACAACCCACTCAACCTGTTGAGCTACTGCTGCCCCAATAAACAATAAAATATAGCAAAGAAAACAAAACAAACAAATAAACCTACCTGTCTCAAATGCAAATTGTTGTGTAGAAACTCTAATGAAGTATCTACTGTGAGGGCAGATTTCATACATTGAACTGTTTTCCCTTATGGCCTAATTTACAAATATGGAATCAAGACCATTCATGGATTTAAAGGTTTGGGTTTTACTATGGCCAAAAATGTTGCTCTGGTTTATGATGGCTTAGCATGGCATGTAGAAGCCATGATCCATCAGATAGATGAGGTTACAAGTTTGTTTACCCCACCTCTTTTCTTTACCTTTTCATGAAAAGACGGGGTCAGTTAAGTCACTGCAGACTTAAAGATTGTATGTTATATGGTGTATGATTGTAATCTGTCTCTCCATGCACGGATATAATCAATAAACCATATTCTGATCACATTTTTAAACATGGCTCTTGTTAAGATTATTTTTTACACCACACCACAAAGATTTAGTCAGCATCTGCCATGAATTCTGAGAATAAAGGGTCACCTCCCTAGGCTGGCAAGTCATCCTATATATGTGATTGTGTAATCTGACCACAACCCATAGGCGGATCTCAGTCGTGGGGTGGAATCTACAGGTGTCTTTCAAGCTGTCTCCGCATTCTATTGGACAATGGACGTGATGTAAACACTGCTGTGGATGTCAGTCAACGGGACAATCCACCATATTCGGTCAAAGACGGAAATACAACATTTTTTGTAATAAAGTATCTATATCTGCTCTTGACTCAAAGAAAAGCCAAAATAGTCCAAAGTTGATGCCAAAGCAATTTTCAATGAGCCACTGCCATTTTAGTTGTTCCAGTCCACTGCAACATCCCGCTCACTAAACTGATAGAGTGCTGTGATTGGTTTGAGTCAGTTTTTAAAGAGAAATGCCCTAAAACACCAACAACTCCTGATAAAACAGGATGAAAGAAGAAGTTTAGCCTCACCAGTGGGCATGGGCTCCAGGCACCCCAGTCTGATAGCACACAGTCCTCGGGGCAGGGCAGGTGGCTGTTACGGGCCCCTAGAGGCATCTCTTCTGGGTCACACAGGTAGTCCTCTACCTGCTCAGAGGGCCCGTCTATAGTGTTGAGCATGCACCTGCAAACGAAAGGATCAAAGCACTGATTCATGGTTTTCGACTACATTTTTACATCTGAGCATCTTTTTGGAAGAAACTAAAGTTCCAGTTTGACCAACGCCAACGTTTTAGAAACTGGAAGGTTCTAATGCTTAATACTTAGTTTTCCTTGTCTTACCTAATTTTTCTGGTCTGCACGCCCTCACCACAGTTGTTTCTCAAGTCAACGTTACTGACTTTCCACACACTCCAGGGTTCTGCCACCCAAACATACTGCCCACAGTCACTGACGCAGGGCACCACCTCGTAGACCTGATGTACGAACAGACATATTGGTTAAGCTGCCTATTTATACAAGAGCCATGTGTTTCATCAGGCCCAATGAGGACACGGGAGGATCCATTATCATTAGCATCTTTTTATATATGGATGCTTTACCAGCCCCCAGTCACTAGAGGGCACCAGTGATCTGAATAATTAAGCTGGAGGAAATGACGAGGCAAGACAAATGAGAGTTGGCAGAAAAAGGCAGCAAAATACAGCAAAACCTACACAGACAATGGATTTACTGTGAGTACTGTCAGAAATGAAGTATTACGAACGGCTGGAAAATTACTACAGCTGCTGTAATGAATAACAGCAGGGTTGCTGAAGTTATTTGTGGATGATGTTGGTTCACAGAAGTGCCCAACCCAGTCCTGGAGGGCTGATATCCAGCAGGTGTTGTGGTTTCTCTGCTCCCACACACTGGATTCAGTGGTTGAGTCACCTGTGCAGCAGTTCATCAAGCTCTGCAGATGCCTGTTAATCACCTGCTGATCAAAATCAGGTGTGCTGAAACAGAGTTAAAACTAAAACCTGCTGGATGCCGGCCCTCCGGGGCCAGGATTGGGCACCTTAGGGTAAAAAACAAACCCATTACCACAAGGGTCGGAATATGCATGCTATTAATTACGTGTACATGTGATTTTAATGGCTACCTCATGTTACGTGCATTTGTGTGAAGTGTTGTTTGTCTGCATCCTCTGAAAGTAACGAGATGTGTTTGCAAGGAGCAACATATGTGTAACCAGTATGAACAAGACGCACTCGCCAATGTCACTCTCTCCCTGGTCTGCCTCTTACACACTGACTTTTTTCCTGTCATGATCTAAAAATTAATCAGCTGCAGGTCTCTTATGTTTGCGCCATGTTTTATTTTTTTGTATCCAGCACTCTAAATGTCTGTGCTCTGTGCTGTGCCTCCTAGTAGAATCCTTCAAATATATATATATATATATATAATATAACTATGTATACATATAACGTAACTATGTGTCTATAATGTAAAACTAACTTTATAACTAACTATATAACTATGACTATTTAAATATATTCATACTCTGTGTAACTACTACTTTAAAGTTACTCACCTGAGCCTGTTGATGGAATTCAGTCAGCACAGAAAAACAAAAACAGATAAACGGGGTCATTAAAAAAAACAGGCAGTATTAAAGTTTGAGACTATTTTCTAAGCGTAATTCAGAAAGTTCACCTGGTTGACATGGTCCAGTTTAGGACATGGCCTTCCACCGTTGTAAGGCTTTTCTCTCAGCCACTTGGAGCGAACTTTGACCCCACTGCCACATGACTTACTGCAGCGCGACCAGTTGGACCACTCACTCAGTTTGCAGTCTGATGGACAGGGGATGATGCAAGCTTCCTCAATGTAGCCTGAAATCAGAAGGTATCGTGATATGTGCGGCTGTAAGGGTGTGAGCAGACGCTGGTGGAGAGCTTAGCTGAGTGTGTTTGTGTGGACAAGAAAAGTGCCCAAAGACCTTCAGAGGTCCAATGATTTATCTCTGGGGCAGTATCCCCAAAACCTCTGTTCATGTATTCTCAAATGCAGGATCTTCTTGTTACCCTTGTAATTCGTGCTATTTAAAGACCATTCATGTTGTTCAAAGAGCTCTACTGTGGCAAGGCCCCAGAGGTGGATGAGATCTGACCAGAATTCCTTGAGGATCTGGCAGGGGGTACTACTTTGGGGAAATGGGGTACCAGGCCCTTTGATATGGGCTGTTTGATCGTCATGGGCTCGACACACGGGAGGCGGCAAACGACCGCGATCAGCGAAATTTGTCGCTGTCGCTTTTATTACCTGACACACGGGAGGCGATCCGCGGCAGCGGCAAAGCCGTCTACGCGTTCTGTTCCATGGCGAAATCGAAACTTCCGTTGTTTTGTTTGGCTGTGTCAGGTTGGAGGGAATTAAGGTTATTTAAGTGGTTCAGAGTTAATAAAGCGGTAGATATGATGTTTCACAAGGTGCTGTTAGAGTTATGTGAAATCTTACTTTTGATTTTATTATATAAAACATAATAATAATCAACTTCTCCCTCATGTTTGCTCGGAGATGTACGGAGCATCCTGTCCGCTCATTGGTCAGTGAATGAAACCTCCGTTGATTGGTCCTCGTCCGAGCGACAGCGATGAAAAGTTGAAAATGTTTCAACTTTCTGGGATCACGTCGCTGGGTCGCCTGTGCACGACACGTGCACAAGCACAAAATTTCACACGCACGTTTTTCACGTTTCGCTTGGTAGGAGGGAGACCCGCGATTATCGCTTTGTCGCACATGTCTCATTGAAAATGGAGGAGAGGCGATGTCGCCTCCCGTGTGTCGAGCCCATTATACGACCGGTTGTCTCCAGGTCGGACCTTTGTCACTCATCCTGGTCATAACTTTTATGGACAGATTTTTAGGCGCAGCCAAGGTGTTGAGGGCATCTGTTTTGGTGGCCTGAGGATCGGGTCTCTGCATTTTGCAAATGATGTGGAGCTGTTGCCTTCATCAGAACGTGACCTCCATTTTTTGCTGGAGCAGTTCGCAGCCAAGTGTGAAGCGGCTGGGATGACAATCAGCTCCTCTAAATCTAAGACCATAGTCCTGAGCCGAGAAAGGGCAGAATGCGTTCTCCAGATCAGGGATGGAGTTTACGTATCTGGTGGTCTTGATCACGAGTGAGGGAAAGACGGAGCGCGAGATTGATAAGTGGATTGGTGCTGCGTCTGCAGTGATGCGGGAGTTGTACTGGTCTGTTGTGGAGAAAAGAGAGCTGAGCTGGACGGAGAAGTTATTGACTGAGAACATAAACAGTCACGCATTTACTCTAAGTGAAGGACTAACGAAAAATTAGATTTTGTGATTTAAAAATAAAGTTTATATATTTAACCAGGAATTGTTGGTTTTGCAAGGTTCTGAGACTTTCTTATGCAAGTCAAAAACTGACAAGTGTGAGAGCCCCTGGTCTGATCCGTTTGTTTAACTGACTCTAAGGGGTGGAGTCCATGAAACTTAGGAAAACCTACCATGACTGTTGCATCGAGATGTTTCTACTATGCGGTTGTCCTGGTCATAACACACCATGGCCTGGTAGCGATATCCTTGGCCACACTCCTTGATGTCACCTTGAACCTTCATGCCAAGCAGGCCCTCCACGCGGCTGCCTTCTGGTAGGATGCAGTCGGACCAGTTCCCCACCGGCTGGGCATTGTATTTATTACAGGGACAGTACTGGGTCTCACTCAGGGGATACATCTGATTGTTTTTACACTGGTCACGCTTTTTACTTTTTCCTGTAAAAAAGAATCACAAAGAATGTTCAAGTTGGACATCTTTCAAGAGTCGGTCTACCGTTGGACTCTACTAACCTAGTAGGATCCTCTTGCGAGTCCTGACTCCCACACAATCAGCTGAGCAGGAGGAAAACTTTGACCAGCTGCTGAGTTGACAGTCTTCCTGACAGGGCACCTGGCACAGCTGGGAGAGATGTGGCATGGGACTAGCAACCTTCAGACAAGCTTCAATTTCTGCTTGTCCACCATCCTGCTTTCGACATGAAACAGCTGCGAGAACAAAAGAAGAAATTATGACTGGTTAGGAGCCAGTTTAGTCAGAGTTTCAGCTGTCAGACAGATAGACTCCCTGTAGAGTCAATCATACTGAAGCCTACAGAAGGATTCGTGGTGACATAAGTGAGTCCTCTAGAAATTGAACCAATCCAACTTCTCAGCCTTCCACCACCGTGCTGCCAGCTGGGATCAAGAGTTTGATGCAGTGCATTGGGGTTAACCTGAGTACTTTGGGACATTGTTCCTGTAGTTTATTCAGATGAAACTTGAGCTGCCAGGTTCTTTAGAGAGAAGAAATTATCTCCTTCAGCCACTCCAAATTACTTTCTCTGTCTTTTTCAGGTTGTCCCGTCATGACCTTTAACTTTAGGCTTCTTTCATGCGAGCTGTTATTTTGCCGTGAATGCTAAACAAATAAAATAAAATACTTTTTAGCTGGACCCAAACGTGAAAAAACGGAGTGCCTTTTGGGAACGAGGCTTGCAATTTATGTTCTGATTATGGAATTTACTTTTTTATGAGGTTAAAGACTGAGCGGGTTTGATGATGTGCTACTTTCCCATGCCATAACTGACTATAGTTTGCATGCTGTTGTGTGTCTATGAAAGTGGTATTTAAACAGCACACATGTCAGGAACACAGAGGAGCATGCCACTAACCTGCAGCTCTGTAGACAGGTTAGAGCAGCCAGAGCTTCATCGTCCACTATTAAAACACCCCAGCGCACACACATTAGCATAGCAATGCAGTAGGTGGTGTGTTACTGGGTTAGCTCACTGCTGCTTAAAGTGTTTCATTAAAAAGGTAAATTTATAAGATAAATGTGTAATTTCAGTTTTATAAGGCATAAAGTGCACAGAGAGTTCTCAGACTACCAGATGAGGACCAGCTACGTGCGTGGGTAAAGACACAAATCAGATCAAATTCAATCTGATGGGGTGTGAGAAGGCTATCTCAGGTCTTTATGATTTGTTCATCATTACACAATCAGACCTCAGGAGAACCCACTGAGATATAAAACCATCAGAAGAATGGCAGCTGTCTTAAAACTTGTGATTAATATTTGTCTTTACAGTATCCTGGACCAGTAGTTTGGAAAGGACCTTTGACCCATTCCAAAAAGATAGGCAACAACTCAAGATGAATATATTTGGATATACATGAAATATCTAGCCTGGTAATCCAACCTATATATGTAAATATGTAATCTGACAACAAGACATTGAAACAACTCAGTCACAGAGCAGAATCTATGACTGTCTTTCAAACTGTCTCGTAACACTTTACAATAAGGGACACAAGATGGTGCTTCGTCACTGCTCATTAAGTACTAAGTAATGATTTGTTCCTCAGTAGGTACTTGGGAGGAAGCTTCACTACTTTAGGAGACACAAATGTAGTATCTAATAAGTGAGTACTGAGTAAAGGTTGGTTTATGCTTGACACGTCCGCGAGGTCCGCAAGGCTCTGCGCGGAAAAGTTGCGTCATTTTGCGTCATTTTAACAACCACGCCCCTCCACCGCGCCTCCGCACAGCCCAGAATTTCCGCAACGCGCACCTCGAAAAATTTCTAACCACGCGGATGGACGGACGCGGAAAAACATGGCGGACCGGCAAGAACTAGCATGGCAGAGGTTCGTAAATACAGACATTTGTATGATTCAGCTCTCAGAGTGATCAACATGTTGTTAATAATTCTTGGAGAGAAATAGCTCGCACTGTCGGAAAAGTCGAGGACGCTGTTGAAAATGCTGAAATGCCATGTTGTAAACAGTCATTTCTACTTCTACTATGGTGTAGTGTTGGATGCATGCCGTAGAGCTCCATGCTGCCCCCTACAGTTTGGGAGAATATTGGCTCACCGCAGAGACAAGCCGCATGAACCATAAACGCTGCGAGTTGTGAAGCGCGTTCCATCCGCGAGCCGCATCACCGCGCGGAAAGTGAATGCGTCAAGCATAAACCAAGCTTCAGTGATGATTCGTTCCTTCTCTTTTCCTTAGATAACTATCCATTAGTCAGTGAATAAGACTGGTGGGTGTTTTTACCAGTAAATACTGGTTAACTACCCATTAGTTCCTGGTTCATTGCTCAGTACCTCCTAAGTCATTCCCTAGTAACGACCCTTACTGTCTCTGCAACCAATAATCAGCACTAGGGCAAATCAGAGCAACGAACAACATCAAGTATTCATTGCTTGGGAAAAAGTCAATGGGGCAGTCTGCTATACACCATCAAAGAAGAAGCTCTGTCTCAGCTCTGGTGGTAATCCTGCCCAACAAACCAATAGAGTGCTGTGACTGGCATGACACACAACTGTTCAGACAAATGGTAGACCAGCTAAGACTATAACGGAACGTGGCTCGGCCAACCTGCAGAGTAACATCTTTTTGCTAATGATTTCTAGGCTATGAAATAATAACATCATCACCATAGCAAATCACCATTTTATTAAACTTAAGTCCTTCTCACATTGAACCAATTAACCTTCAGCAATAAGCCCGGCCTCCAGGCTCATTCAGAATCTCTGAGTGCGTTGTGACCTGCCAACCAGTCACACTATGTGTGGGTCTTCTTGCCTCAGACAAGTTAGGAAGACTAGTCATGCATGTCTTTGCCAGCGCTGTTTGTCGTGTGTTAACACACGCCTGTATGCTCCGGACCAGCAAGTCCACACAAGCCCTGCTTCTTTAGGCAAGCTGGTGATGAGCAGTGTTCTAAAGGTTCATTTGCTTCTATTACATTCACTTTAAATAAATGAAGAGAGCTAGTATTCTGGATTTTTTGCTGAGTATTCTGGGTAACTAACAGCATTAGTGCTTTAGTGTTCAACGCAGAAGCCAATGAGCGTCACTCTGATCTTCTTCTGCTGACTCACAGCCTCACACCCCAAACTGATGCGTTACTGAGGTTAAAATTAGGTTTGTATTGAAGAGACGTTTATGTTCCACCTTATCTTAAGTCAGTAAGAGGATATCATGGTGGAAACACTGCTCAGAAAGGATCATAGACATGATTAATCACTTCCTCTATCTAAACACTTAGTGTGAAGCCTCCAGACACAGGCCGTAGGCAAATAAGAGTGCTCATGTTGCAGAAAAATGATACTTTTGAATGCTGAGTAGTTTATTTCTCCCTCATTTAAACTCAGTTTTGAACCCTTCCAATGAAACACATCCATGAGCAAGAAAGAGAGGGGTGTAACCCCCCCCTTGTGTTTGACTGCTGTATGCAGCAGGTGTGGGGTGTGGGGGGGTGGAGTAGGGTGGTAATGAAAGGCTTGTATTCCTGTATTCTGTTACAGGTAATAGTGCTTAATGATAATAGCCTCCAATGATGGAAGAGAAGGAAGCTCATCGTTTACATCCAATAATAGTCTTTTCTCTGAGACTTTAGGACAGTTAGTGCTGATGAAAACTCTTCTGTCTCCAGGATTGGGTCGCCAGAACTGGTGGATCAAGGGTTGCAAGTTCGAGCCCTGCTTAGTCGGTCGCAGTCGTGGCAAGACACTTCACCCTCCTTGTCTTCTAGTGGTGGTTGGAGGGACCTGTAGCGCCTGTGTGTGGCACCCTTGCTTATGCCAGTGTGCTCCAAGGGAGCTGCGGCCACGATGTGGCTCATCACCATTAAAATGTGGACAACTGAATCACCGAGTGTGAAGCACTCTGGAGTCCTCTACCTCAGAAAAGCTCTATGCAAGGTCAGGTCATGGGTCAGACTTAAACGTGGAACTGCTGATGCTGGGGGCTAAAGATGTTCCAGCAACGCCGGAGCCCAAGACACAGTCCGACAGAAGGGAGAGACTAAGGACAGGATGAGGAACTGACTTCTGTTGGATGTCTGGAGAATGATCTAGCGTTTGAGCGCTGAACAGAGGAGCGGATGTACAGCATGCATGAAAAACTCAGCGTGACTGATCACGTTCTAAAATAATAAGTAATAATTATTTTTCTGGGAGCCTGGTCTCTAACAGGGACTGAGTGTGTGTTCACTTAACCAGTGTAAGATGGAGGTTTTTGGACGTGATTACCTCTAAACTGCAAACCCGGCCCACAAGTCTCCTGAGCTCCGGGAGAGTCCTGCCGGATGGACCACGGGACCAGCTGACAGCGTCTCCATTTGTGTGTTTTCCATCTGGACAGAATCAGAGCAGACAGGAACATGCAGAAATGTGTGTCCAAACTAGTGCTGGAAAATAAAACGAAGTATGTGTGTGTGCGCGCGCGCGTGTGTGTGTGTGAAGGGAGGATCTGAGGCTGCAGCAGCCTCCATATTTACAGCTGAACAAAACCTCTGCTGTGGTAGAACAACAGCTGAGGAACGTTAGATGTTCTTGAACAGTGAGAGCCTAACTTTAGCCAGCTGTTCTACATGAGAACACACGAGCAGCTGAGACACGTGATTATTGCTACCTGTATCCATGACAGACGGACTGAGCTTCACACTCCTGTTCCTGAGTCAGAGCTTCAGGACAGTCCTGTCCCCCGTTGGCTGGTAACTGGATGATGATCCGTTTCCTGTGCTGCTTCCTGAATTGCCTCCTGGTGTTTCCTTTTGATGAAAAACAGAAGCAGAGCATTCAAGAAATACCTTTGACCGGAACCAGAACAGAACTGCCCCTGCATCACTGTGAGACCCAAAAGGCTGGCCCAGAAACTCAACTTCAACTCCACACCGGTTCTCCCCACATGGTCACATAAAAACCCCACTTAACTCAAGTTTGTTTGTTAATTTGCGCTTCTTTAGAACACACAACCCACCATGGAGGCAAGTTCATGCGTCCACGTTGTCTATCGCTCTCTGCTATGGTTTTAAATCTATGTTGGTCTTTTTACATCATTTTACACAGATATCATACCCCTGTAATCTACTTGCAAATGTTTTTTTTTTCTTTCTCTTAATTTAAAAACTTAACCCTTTGATGCATAACGGTCACTACAGTGGACAGGTACTCAAAATTGTTATTTATTTGTTTTTGCTATTAAGCACAGCTGTTGAAGACTTTATTGCATTTGAGCCCCTCCATTTGGACTTCAGTAAGTCAAGCCAACATATTCCATGTTCAGAATGCACGCTGTCCACTGAGGTGGCCACGTAATAAATTGTTTATAAATTATACAATTTTACAAAAAATATTTGTTGAAATTTGTTTCATTCACAACTAAAGATGAATGAAAAAAATTGTTAAAAAAATCACGGTTGAAGATTTCATAATTCATGCATCAAAGGAGACAAAATCGTATTTTTTATATCAACAATTCCCTAATGAAAAATGAACAAAAAAATCAGACTTTAATCACAGAACAATGTCAGAATCCTGATTTAATAATATTAATTTTATCCAAGAATTTTCACTTTATTCTCAGAATTCCACAAATAAACTTTAGTGGCACTAATCCTCTTCTGTTTGATTAGTCAGAAACTATAGAGACTTGTGGTTACGCTCTAAACAAGTGTTACTCTGGTGGACCAGGGGGGAGGTCTGGTTCAGGAGGAGCGTCCTGCTGTAGCTAACCTGCTGGACATGCTGTAGGACAGGGGCTCCAGCTGCTGTAGGGGGTGACCACACAGTCTCTCTTGCAGGGCAGCAAACACGGCCTGACAGTATCGGGGCGAAGACTATCTGGACACCTGGAGGAACAGGATTAATAACAATCAGTCACACACTCAAGGCTGGGTCGTCTCCAAGCAGCTTTTCCTGGAAGGATCCAGAATATGTTAATGGCAATGGGAGCTTTCATAACTGTTTTGTTGTTTTAGCGTTACTCTGCAGCTTATAGCCCGATAATAAATCACATCCGGTTAAAGCTGACGCACCATTTTTCTTATTCTCCAACAAACTAGTAAAACTGACCCATGAATGAGGTTTACAGACAATATGAATGAGGAGCTGTTTCTGATGAACTGACCCTCTGAGTTCTGGTGTTGCCAGCAGCAGAAACCTCTTTGTTTACATTGACAGGACCCCAAGGCAGCAGGTTCAGAGCTCAGCATGTAGCAGCAGGTTTAGGAGGAAACGCAGGAGTGAAGAGCTGGATTAGTGTCTACACACAGTGCAGGGGGGGCTGGTGGAGTACGCCTGAAAAATGCTGCTCTGCTGCCAGAATAATGCCACTGTTGTGTTGAATAAATAAACAGATAGCCCATGTTCCCAGCAGATGCCTCCAGGTAGGGGAGGAAAAGAAACAGATGTTGGTGAGCAGCTCATCAGCAACACACCGACCCTCAGACCGAACCATGTCTGTCAAATCAGCACTCAGACTCCTTCCTACAGTCCTTCAGAGTAAACAAGTCTATGACTGCTTTGGTTACAGAGCTTCAACCAGGAAAGCTGCTGGTCTGATTGTGGGTGATGTTCCTGTAGAAACACCTGATGAGTGCGAACACCGGTTCTAGTAAACTACCGTCGACTGGACTTCTATACGTACAAAAGATACTTTGCTTCTCTTCTTCAGGGGTCTTCAAATTCAAATTTTTTTAGCTTTATTTGTAGTGAGTGCAAACTAACTCAACCCCTCCCATGGGCTGCCTTTGTGGGCCAGGTACACACATGAGAGGGTTTCATCACGAGTTTCCCAAAGACGGAAATCTGACTCGGAACTTTGGAGATTTCTGACTACCGTATTTTCACGACCATAAGGCGCACCTAAAAGTCTTAAATTTTCTCCAAAATGTACGCCCTATGGTGCAGTGCGCCTATTGTGTTGTTGTGAGATGCGAATGTAGTAGAAGACAAGGGGCGTGGCGTGAACGTGCGGATGCGAGTGAAGACAGACCCCGAATAGTTCAAAAGGGCAGGTATGCGCGGTAGGCTGAACATTGGTCTGACAACCCTGAGAATGGTACCTGCTAAGAGACACGCCTATGAAGCACAGTTTAAAATGCAAGCAATCAGCTACGCGGAGAAACACGGGAATAGAGCAGCGGCGAGAGAATTCAGCATTAATGAGTCCATGGTTCGCAAGTGGAGGAAGTTGGAAAATGAACTCCGACAAGCAAAGAAGACGCAGCTGTGTTTCCGCGGGCACAAAGCCAGGTGGCCTGAGCTGGAAGACCGCCTCGAGCTTTGGGTTAACGAGCAGAGGGCAGCTGGGAGAAGCGTCTCTACAGTCACCATTCGTCTGAGGAAGTGCACGTGCGCTCTAAACCACGTCTGAACCAGGGCTAGACCAGTAAAGTGAAGCATGCTTTTGGCTCTTTATAATTTTCACAATGTCTGGTTTGCACTGATACGTTCCGAGTCCCGAGCCCGCACAGATGTTTTACCGGTACATTTACCGTGCCCGTGCCCGCGCCCTATAACCCGGTGCGCCTTTTGTATGTGTTAAATAGCAAAAAGACACCCGTAACTGAAGCTGCCCCCTATAACACAGTGCACCCTATGGTCGTGAAAATACGGTAGTCTGAACTTTAAAATCCAACATGGCCACCCCATGCACGAGACTATTGTTAGCTGACCTGTTGAGCCACAATTAGTGAATCTCTTATGGTAAAACGTTATCACAACCGTTGCCCTGGTTACTAAACACAACAGTTAGCTAGTGCCTTCATGACCTCCAGTTGGAACACGGTTAAGCTTGTTGTGATGTCATTCCCAGATCTGTGATGTCATTCCCAGATCTGTTGTTCTAACATTCACTTTAGGCTTTATCATCTTGTTGATCAGATTTCTGCACCAGAACAGATCCAAACATGTCAGCTGACGTGGAACATTTAGTTAAACCATAACAGATCTTACTTTTTGGGAGGAACTTGGCCCACATTGACTCGGACACAGATGATTTTTCGAGTTTGCATCCCAACAGAACACGACGTGTCATCTCCACGTATTCGTCCCACAGATGTGTTGGTGGACAGGATGGACGAGTCCTCAATGCACTGTCCCCATGTTCCCGTCTGCCAGTGGTACACAGTGCAGGGATGGTCATTACAGCTCCTCACCTCCTGCAGAGCACTGATGTTGGGACACTGGAATCCTCCTGAGGAACCAAGGAAACAAGTTTAAGGCGGATCCAATAGCAAGGTCTATCAGCAAGTCAACCTAAAGCTCTATCCTACCTGATCTACCTGGATTTCAACTGCTGACTTTGAGTTAGTAACTGAACAACAGCCTCATAGCGTTTTTGTTTCTTCTCTGTTTGGATTTTGTTGGATCAGCAGATTTCTACACAAAAACCACTTTCATCAAACCAAACGTACACACACAACATCCTACATCAGCAAAAACCACAGCTACTCTCTAAGAACATGGAAATATGTCCGTAGGGACCTAGAAGAGGAGTAAAGAAAACATAGATCTGTTTGGAAGCCCACACTGAGTACCACAGAGGACATCTCGGAGGAGGAACTTCTTACCATGCATCACAGAAACCCAGGCAACAACTCTGGCTGTCACTGTGTAGAAAATACATAATAACAATTCAGAGCTGGGAGAGTCAATCTGGAACCAGCCCTGCAAACAGTCAACGTCACATAGACGTGCAGATCATGTATATTGAGTCTGTTGGTCCAGACCGTGTCCGTAGGACGTCCAAAGTAGGTCTTTGCACAGTGGGATGGGAATGTGTTGATCTATTGATGGGATTTTTGTCCATAATTATTGCCAGCAGAGATCTGTTACTGAATGGGATGGGGTGTCAGTGATTCACATGTTATACCTATTTTTGTAATGGTCAACACAGTGTTAATGTGCGTGCGAATGGGTGAATGACTGATTGTGTTGTGAAGCACCTTGGGGGCTTGTATCTGTAGAACCCTAAGAAGATGCTATAAAAATACAGACCATTTACCATTTACCATGTTATTTACGTATGTTTTTGCCTTATCGTTTCTAGTAAAAACACGTAAAAGCATGAACGAAACCAAGACTGTCTTGTCATCCCTCCAAAACATCTTTATCTGTGTTTTTTGTTAAAGATGTCTGTTGTGTGTTGGAAGTGTTTGGCAACCAGCAGGATTTATTTGTTGGATTGCTCTTGCGGAGAAGTGTCAACGGGTGGGGGATGTCTTGCAGTTAATCAGCAACCCGCATACTCTACAACTAAAATTAAAGAATTTTACAGTAGAATATTGACAAAACAGTCTGTCTCAATTAGGTTACAGAAAGATTACATGGAAATGGATTTCCTTCTCTGCTGGCTGGGGGATTGTTTTTTTCCTTTCAAAAACACCGAAGAGTGACGTAATTACTGTGTGCCTCTCTTAGGGATGGCCGCTACCGCTCCGGCAGTGTTATTTGTAACACTGGCCGGCAAAACTCAGCAGCATTTTGGAAAGGGCCAAAACCGTGGAGCGACCTAGAACTTATTTCGGTAAGTCTTTACAGTCTTTATTAACTCATTCACTGCCATTGACAACTAAAGTCGTCATTTTAAATCCAACCGTTCACTGCATTTCATTTACATGTTTTTGCTGTTTGAGCATCGGAACGAGCCCCCGTGAGAACAAACATCTCAGCTCTAAAGCCAATCTTCATCCGCACACGTCACACGTCGCGTGATCAGGAAGCAGAAAACCCGTGTGTTAGGAGATTGTTTTGGGCCGCTGCTGTAAAAAAAGTGAGGCGCGAACCGGAAAAACTTCTGCAGATCACAATTCAACAACGCATTATGAAAGAATGGATGACGCTCGAAAGGCGCAGATTCTTCCTGATGTAAGAGGTGAGTCTCCGCTTTGTTTTAGTTGTTTTGGCATCGACATCATCCTAGCGTGCAACGTTCTGTGACTCTTAAAAAAAAAAAGTAAAAGCGGAAGTGGAAAAGTGGAAGCGAAGGACTTTACCGATCAGGAAATGGCTGGCAGCGAATGAGTTAATGTTACTTAGTGCATCAATAAACATCAATAAAGTAATAAAAACTGCTTGATATGAATGTTAATATTAAGTAATGCATTACAAAGCAGCTAAAAAAACTACAGCGTCGCGCGGTAAAGTCGGCATTTCCGTCTTTTTTCTGATTGGTTATTTTTGAGCTGCCTAATCCCGCCCCTCATGTGCCTCTCTTCCTCTCTGCCTGTGAGCTACCAGGCTCTTTCTCTGTGCAGAATTAAACAGAGGAGGAGTCTGGCAGGCCAGGCTACTAGAGGCTAACATTAAGCTAACGATGCTAACGGTGAATAGGAAAAACTCAGTTGGGACTAAAAAAATATGTCAAACTACAGTGAAAAGTATTTATGTACTTATCAAAGTACTGTGTATTACTCGTCTTGACTCATCATAGAATCTTCTGGCACTGATCCATAGCTGGCAACAGCCGTGAAACTCATGAAATGGGACGGGGGTGAGAAAGTCACTCTTCATAAACATGGACTGCAGTACCCCACTTTGACCATGGGATGTCATTCTTGCTTCATTCTTACATCATGCATCTTTAACACTATAACATTATCATAACAAGTAGTAACTACCAAAGGGTGTCTCTAATGCTACATTTACTAACCCTGATTATAATTATATATTTTTACAAGCCTGTTTCTTGAAACCAAATATACATCAGACGTAAGAACAGAACTAAGAAAACCCACATGGCTCAATGGCTTTCAGCAGCAGCTGAAAAGTAACACTGTAAATGAACCAATCATGCGGTTTTCTTTGAAACTATGCAAGATTTAAAACAAGGCTTCATCGACACGCCCCTTTTGATGCTCAGTATGAGTCTCTGCTTCATTGATCTCATCACTTTCTAAAATGCCCCAAGAATTACAAATTTGGTTTTGAGGTAAAGTGTTCCTGGAGCTGGAACCTGCAAAACCTTCAGTGAAGATTCAGAAACCACAAGAATCACCTCAGTGAATCATCGGTTACTTCATTTCACAAAACAGGACTTCTTGGATGGATATCTTTATCTTAAATTAATCTTAATGTGATGACATTTCTGTTATAGGAAAGGCCTTTTTGGACCAAAGATCTTTTTGGGTTTGCTCTCCCGGTTCCTCGTTTATCCTTCAAATAGGAAAAGCTTAGAATGGAGAGGTTATTTTAGGGTTTGGAGTTTTTTTCCATGTTCTGGTTCTGTGTGACGCTGGTTTCTGTAGTTTCCTACCTTCTCCTGCATTGTAGGCCAGGATGGACCTGACTCGGGTCTGCCTTCCCTCGGTGTTTTTCCCAGAGCAGGTATGAGAGCAGAGTGACCAGAAGGTCCAGGTGCTCAGGGCACAGTCCTTAGGGCACGGCACCTCGCAGATGGAGGGCATGGGAAGGATGGCGTCCCGACACAGTTGCTTCTCCACGTTTTCACCTGGATGGACAAGAGAACCGTTATAGGGGGTTTCGATCAAATTGGTTCTGGAGACACAGTGAGATGCGAAAGTTTGGGCAGCCTTGTTAATCTTCATCACCCCCCCCTCAAATATTCTTTCTTATGGTTGGATTCACTGGTGTGCGGAGGTCAAGGGTCACTGAGCTTACCAAAAACCACTTTTGAGTTCCAATAATTAGTTCTGAAGGTTTTGGAATCAATAAAATGACAAGTGCCCAAATTTATGCACCTGCCTAATTTATTTTAAACAACTTTCTGTAAAGCCGTCATTTCACTTCTCAAATATCACTGAGAGCGTCTCCTTATGATATTTTTAACTGACGTTTTTTATTACAACAAACAACAAATTATGCAGGAAAATCGTGAAGATTAACAAAGCTGCTCAGACTTTCGTATCCCACCGGTGCTGGTGCCAGAGCTAGTGCTTTGGCGGTTCTAAACCGGTTCACACTGGTTCCTTTTTCCACAGACTCGGGTCTTGGTCTGTGCAATTGTATTACCAAAGCGATGGGTCATGACTGTACACACCTATATGGGGACAGAGCATGTCACTGACTTCTGATCTACAGCATATAAAAAATAAACCTTCATGTTGAAATATTAATTATGTCCATCACGCTTTTCTTTATAAATCACAAACGTTGCATACAAATTCACTTACACAATCTCCAGACCTCGTTTTGTATGTAAGCAAGCTTATAAATCAGACCCCTGGTCTTTATTTAGAGACGCAAAAGCAGCATCAGAAACACAATAATGAGAGTAATACGGGATGTTATTTTAGTCTTAGAGGGATTTGAGTTGCTGCATTGATCTTCACCTAAAGTCTGTCATCACCTTCATCACTCCAAGCTGTAACTCATCCGTCCACTAAAAGGCCTATCTATGAAAATCTCCTGGTGAATGGTCCAAAGACTGACAACTGGGGGATTCAATGACATATGTGAGTCCACAGGGAAAAACAGATCTATTTCCATCTGAATGAGAAAACCAGGAATCAATAGCAGGCCAGCTGGGAAGGACTCTGACTGACGATGGGAGATGTACACAACCTGGCAAGGTCAGTCAAGGACATCCAACATCTGAAAGCATTCATATCTTTAATGCATGGATATTCTTTTGGATCTGGATGATCATGATCTTCAGCCCAGACTGGAGCAGTCAGTGGTCCAACAAACGGGCTTCTAATGTAAACATCAGCTGTTTCAACCTCAGACCCTCCAGGTTTCCACCCAATTTAAATTCAAATGACAACAAATCATTTTTAAACTCATGGATCGATAGAAGACTGGAGAAAACATTTAGTTTATTTTCAGCTCTACGTGTTGAAGAATGTTCCTGAAAACCCACAGATCCCGAAACGTGAAACTCTTCTCAGGTCCGTTTCTGGATGAGCCGCTGCTTCTGGAACCCAGATGAAAGCCAGGCCTCAGCGCCGCCACATCCAGATGAGATTATCTCACACATCAGAGTTAATGGGAGTGATTCCAAGAAGCAGCGGGCCGTGCTAATTTCATTCTGATTCAACAGGGTCCAATAACAGCAGAACCAGGCTGAGTGCTCCCGCAAGATGGGAGGAAGGAAGACTTATGAGGATGCGCTCACTTTCGAGCCCGGACCAAAAAAGCTCCAGATAATAACGAGTACTCGGAGAGGAATGGGAACAAGATAAGCTGATAAATATATTCAAATGTTATTTTAGTGTGGAGGTAATTTAACTGCTCTGAGAGTGTTGCGGCTCACTGCTGATCTCTAAAAAAGCTAACTACCTCTGAGCTGCCATCTTCCTGGGGAAATGAGGAGAAACAGCAACTCAGTAGACTTTTTATTAAAGATGTTCTTTTTTGTATGTTTTATTTGTGTATTTTTTAATCAAAAATACTTGTTAATCATTAATTGTCTCATCAAAATCTAATCCATGTTGCTGCTGTCGAGGAATGTAGAAGTTCAGTAAAATAAGGAGAATCGTGATTAAAAAAATCAAACACCATCCCTCTCCATGTGGGTGCCAGTTTCTCCCTAGGGCCCTCATTAAAACACACACACACACACACACACACACACACACACACACACACACACACACACACACACACACACTCAAAAATGGCCTGTATTTGACATAGCCCTTTTAGACTCCTCCCCCCAAAGCTCTATCAGGCCACCACCAGCAGACAATGTAGGTTAAGTGTCTTGCCCAAGGACACAACGACAGCATTCTATGCTGGGAACAACCCTGCAACCTTCCAATCACTGTACAATCTGCCAAACCTCGCGCTACTGCCCCCCCCCCCCCCACCACCACCACCACCACCACCACCACCAACACACACAGCAATGCTTTTTATTTCTGAAAGTCTGTCACTCAATTGTTGTTTGTGTGCTAAAACCAGTTGAAATCAGTGAAAACCATTAAAGAACTTTTAAAGCTGCCTCAGAAAGAGTTCCTTTTACAATTGGAAATGATTCTATGAACTTCTATGACACATGTGAAACTTTGTTGGGGTTCACAGTGTCTCAGGAGCCCTGATAAATGGCTAAACATAACCCCATAAGGAAGTCGTACCAAGGAAAGACTGGTTTGACCAGAACATGAATAGTAAATGAGCTGCATGCTGAGTGTCGGGCTTGCCGTAGTCCACAGGTGGGTGCAGAGGGCAAGAGTTTGGATGAACACAGAACAGACATTTCAGATAGGTGCAGAGGGTTTGTGGATGAACGGGGAAGAGGACAATGACCAAACCATTCCGCTAGCTGAGAATCTATCTAGCATTTGTTTAAAGTCTGGATTTTCTCAGCTCATCCTGTAAGTAAGTAAGTAAGGTTTATTTATATAGCTCCTCTCACAGACAAAAAGGTCACAAAATGCTTCACAAGTTAAAACGACACATATAAAGGCTACTATAAAATACAGTCACAATATACATAAAAAGTCATATACAGCCAATCTGCATACAAAACATGCCCGGAGAAACAAATGGGTTTTCAGATTGCTCTTAAAAGCATCAGCTGAGCTGAGTGAATGTAAGAACAGAGGTAACTCATTCCAGAGCCCTGGTGCGACGGCCTGGAATGAGCGATTTCCTCGTGTCTTCAATCGAGTACGGAGGACCATAAGAAGATTTTGATCCAACGGTCTCAACCTTCGAGAATGTCCGTAAGGACGTACAGTGGAGCCTGACCATGCAACACTCTGAACGTCAGCACAAGCATTTTAAAATTGATGCGAGAAGAAATTGGGAGCCAATGACGAGCTTTTGGAATGGGGGTAATGTGAGTAATCATCTGTTGGCACAGGTCAATATTCTAGCTGCACAACTTTGAACTTGTTGTAAGCGGGACAACTCTTTCTTGTTTTGACAAGAAAACAAACTGTTACTGTAGTCTAAACGGGACGATACAAAGGCGTGAATAATCAACTCAAGATCATTTATGGATACCATTGTTCTGAGTTTGGAAATTTCTCTCAAATGGTAAAAACAATTTCTAGTCAACTGCTTTGAGCGATGCTCAAGAGACATTCCTTTGTCAAAGAAAACACCAAGATTTCTAAGGCTTGGTTTAACAGGCAAGCTCAAATAACCTAAGTGCTGGTGAATCCCTGGAATAGCATTATCAGGGGCAATCACCAGCACTTCAGTTTTGTCTGAATTCAGCTGTAGGGCATTTGCACCGAGCCGCTGTTTGATGCGCTCGAGGCAAGTCAATAAGAAATTTAATTTTTGAACCTGAGAGGGCCTAAAGGAACAATACAGCTGAAGATCGTGCTCCAAGATTCTCCTCTGTTGTTTTCCTCTTGTCCAACAAGGAAATTATCAGTAGCTCAGGCTAGCATTAGCAGTGGCTCATGCTAATGGTAGCAGTAGATTGACCTAGCGTTGTTCTGTGGTTTGCATCTCCGTGACCAACATATGACGAGATAAGCAAGTTTTTTTAGAAAGACGAGTTTCTTTTTGGCCATTACAGCTTCACTAACTTACATAACTAAGCAGGTCAGAGATTGCTCAGACTTTTTGGTATGTTACCTTAGACACCCCGACCTGCCTGGATTCTACAACAATTAGGTGAATGTGATTTTAATAATCAAGCTCCATCATACATCAGTGATCTGATTGTTCCATATGTTCCTAACCGAGCACTTCACTCTCAGACTGCAGGTCTACTGGTGGTTCCCAGAATATCTTAAATTAGGATGTGAGGCAGATCTTTTAGTTATCAGGCTCCTCTCCTGTGGAACCAGCTCCCAGCCTTAGTCCATGAGGCAGACACCTTGTCTACTTTTAAGACTAGGCTTAAAACATTTTTATTTGATAGGGCCTATGGTTAAAATCTGATGTTAGCCTAAATCTGGACAAGTGGGGGATTACAGGGAGGTGGAGTGTACATTCGGTAAAGACGGCTCTCCCTTGCCCTGCCTCCAACATGCCTCCATCTAAATAGCATAGATTATCCAGAGATATCTCTGTAGTTATGCTGCTATAGGCTTAGACTGCTGGAGGATACACTGACCACGTTTCACACTCTACTACTTTCTTCTACAATCTGCTCTTTAACTGTATTATTTTGTGCAATTTCATCTGTTAACTTTATTTTCTCTCTAAGTGTTTTTCTCCCCAGAAGAAGCTACAACGACGTTCTGTTGAGCTGTGGTGGCTTCATGGAGGGGGCCATCAACTAGCACACTGCTGCTAACCACTTAAACATTCTCCCTCTCCTGATAATAACTTTTTGCTTTCCTTGACGTTGGATGTGCTACTACTAGTTTACCCATTTAACAATAGATTCACTAGGATAAATACAATAAAGTTTATCTCTCGCCAAATGGAATATCTACTAAGAAATCACAATGTAACCATAGACACATTGCTTGTGTGTGTGTGTGTGTGTGTGTGTGTGTGTGTGTGTGTGTGTGTGTGTGTGTGTGTGTGTGTGTGTGTGTGTGTGTGTGTGTGTGTGTGCGTGCGCGTGTGTGCATGCCTGTGTGTGTGTGTGTGTGTGTGTGTGTGTGTGTGTGTGCGTGTGTGTGTGTGTGTGTGTGTGCGCGCGCACGTGTGTGTGTGTGTGTGTGTGTGTAATCTGCTCTGTCTTCTCGATCCCCAGTGAGTCGTGGAGGATGGCTGCTTATACTGAGCCGGGATTCTCTGGAGGTTTCTTCCTGTTAAAAGGGAGTTTTCCTCTCCACTGTCGCTATATGCTTGCTTAGTATGAGGATTGCTGTATAGTCACTGATACTAGTCAGTGACTTGATGCAATTTGCTGGGTTCCTTATATAGGAAACATTATTTCTGATTGGCTTAATGAACTGACCTGAATTGGAATGTTTATTATGTGAAGTGCCTTGAGACGACTCTTGTCGTGATTTGGCATTATATAAATGAAATTGAATTGAATTGAATTGAATTAAACTCTAGGACCCCTTTAAAATCAGTTAAAACCAACAATAAACAGCTACAAACATTTGGTCTACTCACCATCACTGTTGATGCATTGGACCTGAGGAATCTGGGTTCCAGGTCCACATTCCTTCTCATTATCTGGAACACACTCATCCAGCTTCACCACCAGCCATTCGTAGCAGCTGGGGTCTTCACATGGGATGGCCTCCACCAGGTGAGGGCAGTTCCCTGTGCCATCTGTGGGCTCGTTGGTAATCCTTCTCTTCCTCAGTTTAAAACCTGTGACAGAAACAACATGAAACTGAACAACTACAGTGCTGTATGGATATGATGGTTGATGATATGCATCTAAAACGTGTCGGGAGTTTGTCAAAAGTTCTCATTCAAACATTACAACAAACGGTAGAGCAGCACCAGCTTTTACGCTTGTCTAACGCATTAACATTGTTAGGGGCCCTTGAAGCATACCTGATGTCACGAGACGTGGGGTTCTAACATAATAAAGCTGCTTTCTTGTATCTTCTAGAGTTTTGGCAGATGTTTTAGGCAAATTCCAGAGAGATTTTCCAGAAAATGTTGGCAGCAGTTATATTAGGAAAGTATAGGATCACTTTTCCTACTCTGCCATTTTGGACATAGAACCATAGCTTGCAGCAGAATGAGAGTGCAACTCGCTGAAAGCTGGTAAAATATAATTCCTGAATATTCTTCGAAGATTGTGGCTGTAGATGATTAGCAGCCCGAACTCTACGTGCAGCCCCGCCCCGTGTCGAGTCTACACGTTGACCCTGAGTTTGGAAAACTCCAAATCTCGCGAGAATTCATCTTGCAGCGCAAGATTAGCTGCAGATTACCAAAATGAAATATTTTTTCCTCTTTCATCTGAGCTTTTCTATTGCTATATATATATATATATATATATATATATATATATATATATAATTTTTTTTTTTTTTTGCTGTGTTTCCTGTGTGTTTGCTCTTGTATGTTTCGTGGATATTATATTCACTGTAAGGATTATAGTAAACCGTGCTTTTCTTGGATTTATTCAGATTGTGAACATAACACGTGGACATTCAGTGTAAAAACAATGGATTGTCTATATAGTTTAAGTGAATTATTTAGAAACCTAGGGCACTGTGGTTGACTGCGTGTACACTGTGAACTGAAAACATGACATATTACTGTTTGAGTCATTTTTCCAGTGTTTTGGTTAAGTTAGCATGTGCAGAGAAAGGAGTTTTGTATTGTGAAAGTGCTGTATGTAACAGTATGTGTGTTTTAGAGAAAGGAAACTTAACCATTGCGTTAACTGTGTTTGTAGGTGTGTATGAGTTTGAAAAAGTGTAAATACTATAAAACAAGTAACCTACCCTATAGAGTTGTCTTTTGAGGTGGTACAGGCTAATATGCAAGTTTATTTACAGACTTTAACTCAAACAAACAGAAAAGGAACTTTAAATCATGCTTCAGAACACTAATGTTCTTCTAACATTTAAATATCTTATTCCAGATTCCCTAAAGCCATTAATCCAGAAGGATTGTGTTTCTTCTCCCCGTCAAAGATGAAAGATCCTATGGTCCAAGTCAAGGTCGACCCCCCCATCCATGGTCCTGGTCCAGTCTGATAAGAACACCCATCCCAGAGGCCCAGAGGCCACGTGGGACGCAGGCTTCGTTTCCTTTTTGTCATCCTTTGAAGAACCTTTATTTAATCAGACAGGTCGGTTGGACACGAACCATCCTAACTGAACTCACAGACAGCTTATCTGCTGTGTGTGTGTGTGTGTGTGTGTGTGTGTGTGTGTGTGTGTGTGTGTGTGTGTGTGTGTGTGTGTGTGTGTGTGTGTGTGTGTGTGTGTGTGTGTGTGTGTGTGTGTGTGCGTGTGTGTGTGTGTGTGTGTGTGTGTGTGTTAGGAGGGCTCGGGTGCAGGAAATTTAATTCAGGCCTCCTTCACCACTTATCTGCGAGGCTCTTGTGATTTACATGACTGATAGGAGTGCAGTCAGCAGCACGTTTATTAAAGAGGTTGTAGATGATCTGCTGAACTGCTAGAGCTGATAAAGCTGCTCACAGGGGAAGTAAAACATCTCTGAACCTGCTAGGATTACAGAACAACCACCTCTGTCATCACCATAGACTGTACATATAAGATAGCTAAACCCGTAGGTTTCTGAGGAACTGAACCTCAAACTCTGAGCCAATATATGAGCTATGAGCTAACAAAAGCTAACGGAGGTTGGTGGGTGCTTTTGGCCATAAAAGGGTGTAGGACTTTTAACGTAAGGCAGAGGCTGAGGCCTTTGCTGGGGTAGCCTGTTAGCACTAATGCTGACGGCACATCTACTATCTGTCAATTAAAAGGACATGCCCAGAAGTATTCATAATTTCAAAGGATGGATCAGTTACAAAAAAAAATCACACCTCCTCAGAGTTGCTACGACCAAAATGGACCTATTAAACCTAAAATGTTTTTGAACCAGGCTGTAAACATGTTTTATTTCTGCTGTGAAGTTGATATTTTAACATGGGAGTCAATGGGAACTTGCTCCTTTCTGCAGCCGGCCCCTAGTGGATGAGGGGTGAACTGCAACACTTCTGTGTTGGAATCACATCTGGTTGGTGGAGTTTTCCCCTGGTCAGGATTCAAGCAGCAGGGAGCTGGCTGCTAACAGCACTGACTCTACCCATCAGTAACTTCGCAGGTTGGCCTAATCAGAAATCAGCATTACATAATCAATGCCTCAGTGAGTGCATGCTAATAAGGCTGAAGGTGATCCAACTTCAGGATGTACCTGAGTTATATTCATAGACTATATATATATATATCTTCCCCTGGGAAATATTTTCCATAAATTTGACATCCATTTTCATTGTTACGCGGATGACACCCAGCTCTATGTATCCTCCAAACCCTCTTCTTCACTTCCTCCTTCCTCCCTCACCAATTGTTTGTCTGAAATCAAAGACTGGTTCACATCAAATTTTCTCAAACTTAGTGATAAAACAGAAATGTTACTTGTCGGCACTAAATCCTAACTATCCAAAATCCACAGCTTTACACTTCCTGTTGACAACTCCTTAGTTTCCCCCTCCCCTCAGGTCAAGGGTCTGGGTGTCATCCTCGACTCCTCACTATCCTTCCAGTCCCACATAAACAATATTACCCGGTCCGCCTACTCCCATCTACGTAACATTAACCGCCTACGCCCCGCCCTCACCACTCACTTGGTCGCCATCCTTGTCCACAGCCTCATCACTTCCCGTATTGACTACTGCAACTCTCTTCTCTTCGGTCTTCTTTACAAATCCCTCCATAAACTCCAACTTCTCCAGAACTCGGCAGCCCGCATCATTACCAGAACTCCCTCCTTCCACCACATCACCCCTGTTCTTCAGCAGCTCCACTGGCTCCCAGTCACTTCCAGAATCCAATTCAAAATTCTGCTATATACATTCAAAGCCATCCATAACCTAACTCCCCCGTACCTCTCAGACCTCCTTCATCCTCCAACCTCCACCCATTCCCTCAGGTCCTCCTCCTCCATCCACCTCTCTGTCCCACCTTTCCGTCTGTTCACTATGGGGAGCAGGGCCTTCAGTCGCTCTGCTCCTCAGCTCTGGAACTCATTCCCTCCTGACCTCTGTAACATTGACTCCCTCACTCTCTTTAAAACCAGACTCAAAACCCACCTGTTCCGTCTGGCATTCCAATAGTTACTCTCTTTTCTCCAATCTATCTGTTTGTTTTATGCTGTTCTATCTTTTATTGTTTTGTATTTTATCTCTGTCTGTAAAGTGTCCTTGAGTGTTTAGAAAGATGCTGTTGAAATAAAATGTATATATATATATATATATATATATATATATATATATATATATATATATACTGTATTTTTTAATGATTTTTTTTTGTGGATGAAAACCAGATGACAACAAAAAATTTATATTCAGTAAATACTAAAATATGACAAATGTTGATCATCATTTTTGTTTTTCAATTAAAGCCAACAACTAAAACTGACAGTAACCAAAATCCAATCAGAAAATGAGAATGATGGGAGAAACGGACAAAATAACCAGTCAGCAAATGGAACAAACTAGAATAGACGAGATAAGACCCAGTCAGATTCTGGAGTCGGCCGCTGAACATGCTGGCAGTAATAGTTGAACAATTTATGTCTAAAAGTGTTACAGTGGTGGCAGCGAGCGGGAGGGGTAAGTTGGAGCTGAACTCACAGAGTGGTTTATCAGGTTGTTTTATCGTTTTTGTGGCACTGCTACAGCCAATGTTGTCACCATCCAATGTTCTAGCCATGCTTTTGTGTAGAAAAAAAATCAGGCAGCCCAGCGTAGTAAATTGTTGCAAGAAAAACTCTAATAAATTACCTCCTTGCATTTTTAGAGTCACACCTTTAAATGGTATGACGTCATTTTCTGCCATATATACAAATATTACGGCACATTATACAGATTTGTTTACTTTAATAATGACAGACACAACTCAAACTTTCAGTGTTCATTTCGGTATTTTCCATTCATCGTTGTTATTAGGGGAGGCTAGGCAGTTTTGGCTAGCTTTTAGCACCACCTAGTGTGTGTTTGTAGAACTGAAACCAAAACATATCTCTTCGTATTTCCTTTACACAAACTGAAATTTATGCATGTGTTTTAGTCGAATAAAATCAGACCCAAACTAAAACAAAATGATCAACTGAATCGTGAATACAATTAAAAAGAATTTTTGTCAAAAGACTCAAACTAAATTAAATTTTCTTGTAACGGAGATGCACATCAAAATAAGCGGATGCTCTCAAACTTGACTAATTAAAGAGCAAGTCAACCCCTACCAGAGTCTAACTCCACTCCCACTTCATGTTTGAAAAATGCAACAAATGCTGTCGCCTGGCAGACAGAGAAGGAGGAGCTGCTAACAAATACACACACACTCAGGCTCACAACAGCATTGTGACATCATAATGTACCAGTTTACATCATAGCATACCTCTTAGCCAATAGCGGTGGCAGATTTAATTTAAAATACAGTGCAGAGTTTTTACCTGACAACGGCACAACACTGCCAGTTTTAGGCAGAATATTTAAATTTTAACTAAGATGCACTGAAGTGCCAAATTATTGACGACAGGTGTCTGCAGCACGATTAGACACTCGTTTATTTAGTTTATCAGCAAAAAAAGTTTATTTGGGGGTGACTTGCTCTTTAAATTTGGTGTGTGTGATTGGTTTTTACTGAGTTTGAAATTTAGCAGAAGATGGAGGTAGTCAGGAAAATAAACTTCCCTCACCTGGAGTCCACTAGCTGAAGATCCTTTCCTCTCCACCTTTCAGGTTTATCCTCCCGTGCTGAACATGATCCCTTCTCTCCTGCTGAATCCAGTCTAATCCTGATTGGTTGATGCTGCAGACCCAGAGACCCAGCCCCCCTCCTGGGCTAACCCCACCTCTAAATCCTGTTCCAGACCTCTCTGCCCTGGCAGGTTTTAATCCCGGTAGTCTGGCCTGTTTTAGTCCTGATCCCAACATCTCAGCTAGAGCATCTCCCTTTAAGTGAACCAGAGCCATGAGGGACCTATATCACATCTGAAAAAGCCAAATCAACTGTTTGATTCTCCAGCCGTTACGGTTCAAACAGCAGCAGAGAGCTTCATGCACATCAATCAATCAATCAATCAAAGCTTTATTTATAAAGCGCCTTCCGCAACCCTGTCAGGAAGCCCAAAGCGCTGAACATGGTACAGTTGTAAGTAAATATCTTGAAAAAATCAACAATAAAAGAAATTCAAATTACAAAATACAAATTACAAAATACAAATTACAAAATACAAAATGGAAATTATAAGATAGATGAAACATTCTGGTAAAGGACAAATGTGTGAAACACATTTGGATTGAGTGGATGGATTGAGTGTCCCAATGAAAACTGTGGAATGGATTCAACATAAAAGAGGGCCATAATCAAACATGTTCTGGAAACGCCAAGCGGAGGAGGTGCGTTTTTAGGTGATTCTTAAAGACTGGCAGAGAAGGGGACAGCCTAACTGAGGGTGGCAACTGGTTCCAGAGTAACGGTGCTAGGACATGATCACATCAAGAAAGTAGAATGTTCAAATGTTCAGGGAGAAGCTGGAGTAGATCCCAGAATAAAAGCACATTGTTTCCCTGGTTCTGTGGCACAACATAGCAGGAAGACTTCTGGAAGCATTCGACAGCAGCAGCAGGAAATATTTGGAGTGAAACTGTCATCAGGAGGTGGCGCGGAGCACCCATTCCTCTCATTTCAGGCACTTCATTAGAGCAGAGTCAACATGCATCAGTCATGGTGTGTGTGTGTGTGTGTGTGGGGGGGGGGGTGATTAATTATGGAGGAAGTAGCATGGCTGTCGCCTCACTGATGGACAAACTGCCATGCTTCAATCGTCTGTGCTCCATTCCACCAGCCTGGGAGTGACTTGTACACAAACACTGAGTTCATGTTTTACAACTCAGCCCTCCCTCTTACAGAATAGCTGTGTTGTTCTGGGTTACCTGTGATACGGACCGGGTTTGTGAACATGTGAGAAACCTGAAACCTTTGTGTCTGTTCTGGTTTGGGCAGCAGAAGCTCAACAGGTTGAGCGGGTTGTCCAGTAATCGGAAAGTTGCAGGTTCAATCCCGGCTCTGGACAGAGAATTCTGCTGTTGTGTCCTTGGGCAAGACACTTAACCCACCTTGCCTGCCGGTGGTGGTTGGAGGGACCGGTGGCGCCTGTGCTCGGCAGCCTCGCCTCTGTCAGCACGCCCCAGGGCAGCTGTGGCTATATCGTAGCTCATCACCATCAGTGTGTTAATGTGTGTGTGAATGGATGAATGATACACTAAAGCGCTTTGGAGTCCTCACTCTGAGAGGCGCTATACAAGTGCGGGTCATTTATCATTTATCATTAATTCTGTCAGGCTGCTACATAACAGACATGGTGTTTTTCACACTGCATATCCAGTATCACACTGGTCTGCTGCAGTGGCAGCCCATCAATAGGGGGCGCTGCGGCGCCACTCCACCAGTCTCACAGGAAAAGTGAAGAAGAAGATAGGAATCACAAAACATTTAAAAGTATGTATAGAATTAAAACAAACTAAGTGCAATGTAAAAATCTGCATTAAATTGTAGTTTTAAAATGTTTTCTCACTCTTTCACCATCACCAAAAGGTCATGTGATGTATTTCCTGGTGCACAAATCTTAACCATAGACCTACATTATAACTGGTGCGTGTGTGCTGGAGCCCCCTCCAATAAAAAGAAATGGAGAGCAAGAATTATGCAACCAAAGCGACACGCACTGACCAGAGTCTATGCTCAGATCAGGATGTTCACCTGGAAGCTTTCCAGTCCACCGTTCTCTGTTAGCAGGAGAGCAGCTAAGTAGCCCGTGGAATTTTTTTCATGGAGAAAACTCATTCAACTTTGTCCCTAAAAAGTTTACCATTTCTGAGAACAACACCCCAAGAAAAACTTTGTCTTAAAAAGCTTGGGCCCGCCCGGCCAGACATTACAATCAAGCAACATATGCCGCACAGCAAGCCCAGGTGAACTTCAGAGATTAGCTACAGAGGTGAGATAGAAGCTCTTATTTACATTCAGTGATAAAACTACTGTTTGTCCATCCATTCATTTCCGGCTGCTTATCTGGGGTCATGGTCACAAGCAGGAAGGTCCAGACTTCCCTCTCCCCAGCCACTTGGGCCAGCTCCTCCGGGAGAATCCGAAGGCGTTCCCTGGCCAGCCGAGAGATATAGTCCCTTTAGTGTTTCCTGGGTCTTCCCTATGTCTCCTCCTGGTTAGACGTGACTGGAAAACCTCACCAGGGAGGCTTCCAGGAGGCATCCTAACTAGATGCTGAAATCACCCCAACTGGTTCTTCTTGACTTCACTCTTTGCTTCCCGTACCTTTGCCTGAGTCTTGGAGGTTTCCCTGTTTTTTTTAATAAATGACTTACCGTCTTCTTTCCTGGCTGCTTCTTAAAGTCCCATTAGTCGTCACACACACTGATGTATGTGCGAAATTTGTTCTCCGCATTTGACCCATCCCCTGGGGGAGCGGTGAGCAGCAGACAAAGCCGCGCTCGGGAACTATTTGGTGGTTTAACCCCCCAATCCAACCCCTTAATGCTGAGTGTCAAGCAGGGAGGCATTGGGTCCCATTTTTTCAAAGTCTTTGGTTTGACCCCACCAGGAATCGAACCCTGATCTCCCAGTCTCAGGGCGGACATTCTACCACTAGGCCACCGAGAAAGGTGGCTTCTTGGCTTTACCTGTGTTTGTGTCCTCACCTCGACACACAACTCTGACAGCCGGTGAGCTGGAAATTACTCCTATGGAGCTGTTCCATCATTTAATTCCAAACTAGTTTTAGTGGATTATTTTTTCACCCGAACCAATAATCACGTTTACAGATCAGCTGACAGCTGTGTCCTCTGTCCACAGCAGGGGTGTTGAAAGGGCTAAAATTGTCAAGTCACTCTCTAGGGCCACAAAAGTGTAATTTTCTAATCCGTATTTTGGGATGTACCAAAATATGAACCCGAAACAGAAGTTTATGTTTGAAATTCCGCCTATATTGAAACACTAGTTGTTTTAAAACCACTTGATCATTTTTTATTATCCAAAAACACCGTAGAAGGAAAGACAAAAGAACATTTATTATATAGCTGCTCCTATCTATGATGTAGTGAATAACGGATTCACTGAAGCAAAGCACTAAATACATCTGACCTATTATTATTATTATTATTATTATTGATATGAATATTATTACGTTCTGAGGTTTCTCACCTTTCTTGGTGGTCTGGTCCTGACAGTTTTCGTAAGTGCAGGGTCCCCAGGCGCTCCACGCTGACACCTCACACTCAACAGGACAGCTGATGTGACACAGCTGGGTGGTGTTTGGAGCCACTCCCAAACACAGCTCACTGTCCACCGGCCGCAGTGCTGCAGAAACACACAAACATGAATGGTGTCATCTCTACAACAACAGAACAGCAGCAGCGGCCTCTGGTCCACCGTCCTCTCCGAATCCGCCTGGCCTGACTCTGTGGTTTCAGCTCCAGGTAGGGGTGACTCTCTGCAAGGTCATAGGACTGATGAATTATTCAGCAGCGTTCAGCTTCATTCACATGTAAATACGCTTTATTAGCAGTGCACGGTTTGCTCTTTTGTCACCACGCAGCACATAGAGAAGCGGTTACAATATTCTACATGCAAACACGCACTTGTGCACGCACACACACACACACACACACACACACACACACACACATTCACAGTGGAGCTCTCTACCATATCAAAATCACATAGAAACCTTGACATGTAAAGCACCCTGACATTTATTTGCTACTATGAACATTCATCAGAATCCAACTGAGCTAACGTAGACTCTTATAGTTACACTACTAGTTACTCTAGGAACATCTAGTCACAATTAGCTCTAGCTGCAAATACTTTCTGAACCATGTTCAATGGCATCAGCGTGATAGCAGAAGGGCTCAGTGCTAGCGTTCTCCCACTGGTAGCATAATACAGTTCAAAGGTATTTTTAATGTTTAACCTGCAGCTTATCATCTTATCTTTAACGGTCGCCTCTGGCTAGCTCTAGAATCAAAGGCCACACCAAGATTCCTGACAGACAGTTTGGCGTGAACTTTCCACATGGGGATGGTTGTCCATATTTTCATTATTTCACGCCTGCTGCAACTCCCTTTATTCAAGAGTTAGCCAGGCTGCATCAGCCCAGTATCAGTTTACCCAAAAAGCTGCAGCTAGATTCCTGACAGACACCAGAATGCAAGGGCATAGAAGCCAGTTTTGGCTACTTTTCATTGACTCCTAGTTTGTTTTAGAGTATGTTAGCTGTTTGTCTTTGTTCTTAAGTCCCTGCAGGGCAGTGCTCCAACCTATCAGGTTGGCACAGATGAGGATCTCAGTCTTGTCATCAATCAGCTGTAGAAAGTTCCCAGCCAACCAGATGCAAATAGAGTCTGAGCAGGTGTGTAACAGCTGCAGCTTAGACTTCTCATGGGGTTTAAAGAAGATGTACAGCTGGATGTCATCTGCATAAAGATGCTAGGAGATCTTCTTAATAGAGCTCAGGATGTCCTGGAGAGGGAGCATAATAAGGATGAACAATAGAGGTTCCAACACAAAACCGTGTGGGACACCATGGGCAAGTGGCACTGGTACATTTCCTAACGCCCAGCTCACCAAGTTGGCCCACTCAGCGATTGATGATGTAATTTGCTGCTTCCCATACAGTACCAGACCCTCCTCCTCACTCAAGATTGCTCCACCACGCATTCAGGAATCTCTATCGAAGAATCTGAACGCACATACATTCAAGCTCTCTCTGCCGCAGAGGCTGAATGTATGTGTGAATGGGTGAAGGACTGTTTGTGTTGTAAAGCACCTTGGGAGGTTCTAGAGTCCAATGCCATCTACCTCCACACTGTTTTCTTCCATCAACTCCTGAATGTGTCCACTCATCACACTCCTTATAGGATCTTTCCGATCCATAATGCCTAACATCTTGTCCTCCCGAAACTAGTTCCGATCTGATCTAACGTTCAGATATGAATGCAGTAGTTTTATATATATTATATATTTTCACTACTTATATAGTAGTGAAAATCTGAACTTAATTTGTTCCTTGGTACCAGGAACAGATCTCGCCCTCTGTGTAAAATTCTCAGTTTACATTAATAATGTAAGAATTGTTGGTGTTCTTGACAGTACCACATAGCGTTCATTTGTCCTCCAACGAGAAGGGCACACGAGGTGGTGTTGAACTGGATCACTTAAAAGATCTGTTGACTCTTTTATTTCAACATGTGGAAGCACTGCCACACCGGCTGAACCGTTGTGTCCGTTTGAATAATGTGTTTCATTAACAACACTTAGTGGACAATGGTTTCTTTGTTCTCGTCTCCTTTGTGTAGACTGAGCAGCTCCTTTAAGATCCAGGAGTGGCTGATTAATGAAAACGTCCACACACTCTGGCCCTGCTCTGATGTCTCGGCGCCAGATGGTGTGTGCTTCTATGTGCTGTGTTTCCAGCCACCAAATCAGGACCCTCAGAGACCGCCTCCCTCTGCTGCCATGTGGGAGCTGCCAGAAATAACTGGACGCACGGATCCTTTCCAGCTGAGGTCTCGCAGCCTCACAGAGGCACAGCTGGTGTACAGCATGTCACAGTTTGATGTTCAGAGGAATTTTCATTGATTGGAGTCAGATAAAAGACAAACACACTCCCACTGGAATGAGGGAATTCACTGTTCTATGGGGTGGAGATTATTTACTGACAAAAACAATGAGATTCACTGCAAACCTCCCTTTGAGATGACTATGGGATGTGAGCAAAATCCCAGGAACTAAAAAAAGAAGGATTTAACCAGATCCAACATGTGACAGGGAGCTATGTGTGTCTTTAGTAATGTGTTACAGAGCAGAGCTGAGAGTGAGCCGGTACTCACCGGTACCCAGCACCACTCAGCAGTTCTCCTTTGCATACCGCCAGTTTGTATAGGGAGCCAACACTTGTCACAGGTACACATCTGACTTATATGCAGTGCAGGGAAGGTTTATCTCTTCTCAAACCAACACATTCTCACTCCCAGCGCGCCTAAAACAAACACTTGGTCAGCCACCCTCCGCGTCAGACCCCTGACCCCAAAAGTGCCCTTTTTCGTTACTTATGTGCGAAAAGGGTTTTTTCCCTTATTTGACTGCAGATCCCAATGCAGCGTTACACTGACACGATGGGATGTCCGCAGCCAGGGCACCAAACAAGCTCATTGTACCTCACCCTAACCTTATCCTCTTATTTAACCTTCCCCTCACCCCTATCCTAACCTTAACCATCTTGCTAGCGAACATGTTAGTGATGTGTCGGTCGCTCTAAAAGCCGGCTCTATGAAGTGAACGGCGGGAGCCGCCTCGTCATTGGTCGAGTTTGGACCGAGCCAACGCGAGGGGGAGGTTTCAACTACCAAGGTGGAGGTTAAAAGTAGAGGGTATTTGTAACCTCGCCAGATGGTACGTTCTAACGTTCCCCTTGGGCGGCAAATACGAAAATTGACAGTCAGACTCTGACTGTCAGAGTCAGAATGCATGGGAAACAAACGCTTGATCACAGTGAGAGTAACGTTTTCGGTAGCAAGAGGGTTAAGGTTAGGATGAGGGAGAGGGGAAGGTTATAAATAGTGAAACGTTAATGTTTAGGTGCGGTTAAACGAGCTGGTTCGGCGCCGCATCAGCGGACATCCCATCGTGTCAGTTTTACGCTGCATTGGGATCTGCAGTTACAAAAGGGAAAAAGCCCTTTTCGCACATAAGTGACAAAAAAGGGCACTTTTGGAGTCTGGGGTCTGACGTGGAGGGTGGCTTACCAAGCGTTTGTTTCCTACGCTTAGGGTGTGAGAATGTGTTGCTCAAGCAGAAGATAGAGCATCACTCTTGCTCTCTTGCTAGCTTTGCATCACTGGTGTGGAATAGCCAACAGGGAATCTTCCTCAAACGATTTATAATGACGATGATGATGATGATAGCTGTTTATGCCTGTGTTCCAGTAGAGATTAACATAGTCAACCAGAGGCACGAATGCACCATCACTCTGTTTATATTATGACTTTTTTAGGTTAAGACAGGTCTATGGTCTTCTCAAAACATGTTTACCAAGTGTTTTCATGAGATCCCTCTAACATGCAGACCTTTCAGCAGTTTTGTTCTTAACAGTTTTGGTACCTTCTAGAATCAGTAGGCTGTGGTGTTGCGACGATGATCAGTTAAGTAATAAGGGGCCCAAAAGGTGCCAAGAAAATGTTCCCCACACCATGAGACCACCACCAGCAGCCTGAACCGTTGACACAAGGCAGGATGGATCCATGCTTTCATGTTGATGCCAAATTCTAACCTACCATCTGAATGTTGTAGCAGAGGTCGAGACTCATCAGACAAGGAAACCTTTTTCCAATCTTGGTGAGTCGTGTGACTTGTAACCTCAGTTTCCTGCTCTTAGCAGACAAGAATGGCACCCGGTGTGGTCTTCAGCTGCTGTAGCCCATTTGCCTCAATGTGCAACGTGTTGCTCTTCCACATACCTTGGTTGTAAAGAGTGGTTATTTGAGTTACTGTTGCCTTTCTATCAGCTCGAACCAGTGTGGCCATACTCCTCTGACTTCTTAGCCAGGCCAGCCAGACTAAATAAATATATCATTTAGTCCAGCAATGCTCCATTGACGGTTCTTGGTCATGGGGCAGATTCTGTTTCAAATGAGCTGTCACCATTCTTCTTGCACTCTGTTGCATCATCCTGTCCACCAGATGGATAAAGGTCCCTGATTGGCCCACAAAGCTGATAGAGCACTGTGATTGGCTCAATCCCCACCATTGTTGAACAATCATAGTGCTCTATTGGTTTGAAACCCCCTATAGAGAGCTGTGATTGGCCAGCAAGAATGTTGCTAGGGGCTGTGGAGGTTCCATTTGAGTGTTAACCAAACTTTGCAAAGCAAAAATTTGGTCTTGTTCACTAGGCTACTGACCTCCGGCATCAACAAGGCATTTCCGCCCACATAACTGCTGCTCACTGGATATTTTCCCTTTTTCAGACTATCCTCTGTAAAGCCTAGAGGTGGTTGTATGTGACAATCCCAAAAGATCAGCAGTTTCTGAAACACTCACACCATCCCGTCTGGCACAACCGTGTCACGTTCAAAGTCACTTAAATCGCCTTTCTTCCCCGTTCCGAAGCTCGGTTTGAACTGCAGCAGATCGTCTTGACCATGTCTACATGGCTAAATGCGTTGAGCTGCCACCATGTGATTGGCTGATTGGTCACTTGTGTTATTGAACAGTTGGACAGTTGTACTTAATAAAGTGGCCAGTGAGTGCATATTTATCCCTAAAATTAAAAAGACAGTGAGGTTTTTCAAAGGGACCAGGAGAACCAATTTGGACTTGGTTCTGTTTAAACTAAATCCATCACCGTGACAATCACTAGCATGTTCTAGGTGAATGCACTGGTCTGACAGCCAGGTTTGGACACCTCTATAAAATATTAACAAACTGTGAGGTCCGCCTCTGTCAGTAGAATTGGCACAGCATCATGTTGGCACAGAGAGATGGAATCCCGACGCCAGCGAGAATCAGATCTGAATAATCTGAGCAGCAGATGCCCGTTTGAGAAGCCAGATGGAGCCAGACTGGGTGGCTCTGCTCTGGATCAGAGCAGGAAAGCGACCAGGCCACTTTCTGCTCCACACAGCCAGTAACAGACCAGTATAACACACACACACAATTTAACTCCGTATTTATTCTGCTGTCGGGTTGAACACCACCATCTTGACTGATTAAAGTTTCAGGTCATTATTTAGGGCTGAAACACAGGATGCACATTTGATGAATCCTGATATTTATTTTATTTAGCTCATATTTATTATTATTCATGACTGCGTGATGCCCCGTAGTGCTGCTGCATGTTGGAACAAATATGTCACCCACGGTTTCAACCCCGGATCAGTTCTAACCTTCTGGCTGAGAGAAAACATTACTCTTTTATGGAGACATGTTGTGTTCATCTTCAGTTAGTTTTACAGTACGAGTCAGCATAGAGACATAACTAATAAATAGCCAGTAAACCCACCTCAGATGCTCAGATGCTGAGCTAGACCGAATAACCAGAAGAAGAATGGCCTTCTGGGAGATTTACCTTCTTTACTCCTGATGGAGCCGAGTTTGGGCGGAGCATCAGCACCAGCCTGGACACAGTAGACCTCCCGAGTCTGGATCCCTCCTCCGCACAACCCTGTATGGTTTCCACGGCGACGATCCTGCTGGCTCAGCAGCACATCCACCCTGCACTCGGTCCACTCGGTGGTCTTCCAGCTGTAGCTGATGATGGCAGAAATAAAAAAAAACCAGAAACTCAAAGTGTTCATCCGAACCTCTGAAGGGTCCAATGAAAATCACACTATCTAGACCTTCTGGACACTGATGTTCTGCTCAGAAGGAACAACTTAATATTAAGTTTCAGGTTCCATCATTTAAGTCCAGACCAGTCTTAGTGGATTATTTTTTTCATCTGAACCAATAATCACGTTTACAGATCAGCTGACAGCTGCGTCCTCTGTCCACAGCAGGGGTGTTGAAAGGGCTAAAATTGTCAAGTCACTCTCCAGGGCCACAAAAGTGTAATTTTCTGATTTTTAATGAAAACAAACATGATTTTAAGTAGATTGTTTTCATGTGTGCACCTAAAAATAGATGCAAACAGGCCTAATAGTGTCTGTATGATGAAAGCAAGCCTAGGAAACCGGTTCTTGCCTCTAAACGGGTTTGTTTTAGGCTTAGCCCTTACCCTGATGGAAACCAGTGTGAGACTTACACAGTGCATGGTGGGACTGCATCTCCAAGAGGGCTGCAGGGCTCTCTCTCCTCTAAAACTGGACAGTCCGCTCCTCCACCAATGGAAAACTGGCTGACTTTCCTGGTACGGGCACGCTCCCCAGTGGGTCCGTTTGGGTCGTAGCAGTCTTTGGAACAGGCGGACCACGGGGACCACTCGGTCACATCGCAGTCTTTTGGAACCACGCAGGCCTGGAAGGTGATCGGTAGCATCTCCTGGGAGCACAGACTGCACACACACACACACACACACACACACACACACACACACACACACACACACACACACACACACACACACACACACACCAACACACACTGGGAGTTTAGTTCGGCTCCATTAACAGCTTACCGGTTTCACTTGTTCACCTGATTTATTCATGAGTGTGGTGTTCAATGACACCGTGTAATTGTGGAGATGTTTTCCTTTCTGCTTCTGATTGTTTTTCTTTTATAGGTTGTGCTTCAAAGCCTGTTTGAGTAAAAATCCTAACAACCCAACGTATATCTATTCTTATATTTATTCATTTCGTGTTGATGATTACATCTGAAAACTAACGTATTAAAGTAAAGAAATAAACATTTGAAATATGTCATTGATAAATGAATCTAATATTGAAGTTTGACTTTTTCAAAGGAATTACTGAAATAAATCTACTTTGTCGTGATAATCTCGTGTTATGGCTCCTGCTGCTCACATCATTTTGGTCTCCTGTTATCACCGGAACCCCTTCCTTTCTCCACATCACCCCTGTTCTTCAGTAGTTAAATACTGGAGCATGTCCCTATCACCCTTTGCTAGCCTGTGGGACATAAATTTAACTGGTTTCCAGTTAAATTTAGATCCACCTTCAAGATCCTCCTCGACACATTCAAAGAAATACATAATCTTTCTCCTCCTTACTTACCAGACCTCATTAATATTGCCACCCCATCATGCTTACTCTTCTTCTCTCCACCTAGTTGCCCCTCCTACACGCCTCACTACCATCTTTGGAATGCACTCCCCCCAGACATCAGAAGCATTGAAACCTTTTCACACCCAGACTCAAGACTCATCTGTTCAAAACTGCTTATGACTTGTGACTTGTTTGATTTGTTTTTATGACTGTTTGATTCGTTTAATTCTGGCATTCTACTGGATTTTATTGTGTTTTATCTTGTAAAGTGACCTTGGGTGTTTTGAAAGGTGCTTTAAAATAAAACGTACGATTATTATTATTATTATTATTATTATTATTATTATTATTATTATTATTATTAATGTTATTACTATTATTATTAATAATAATGCTATTATACTTATTAATATGGTTATTAATATTTCTTCTTATTTTAAAATGACAAATGGTTTATTATTTATTATTATTGTTATTATTATTATTATTATCATTATTATTATTATTGTTATTATTAATGTTATTATTATTAATATGGTTATTAATATTTATTCTTATTTTAAAAGAACAAATGGTTTATTTTTTATTATTTTTATTGTTATTATTATTATTAATGGTATTATAATTATTAATATGTTATTAATATTTCTTCTTATTTTAAAATAACAAATGTTTTGTTATTATTATTATTATTATTATCATTTAAAAATATCATATTGTTCTTAATAAATTCAACTCACAAATGCCTTTATCACTTTTCTTCAGAGCATGAAATAGACACACGCGTAACTAAAACTAGAACTTAAGAATGTTTTGTGACTTCCCCTGGAAGATAAAACTTTGTGCACCGCTGCTGTGAACATGAATAGATTTTCTCTGAATCTCAACCGGCTCCAGCCACAAGATGAGGTTTATGTGGAAATGGCAGATTTTTATTAGTTCAGCTGGATGTGGAGGAACAAACCTCTGTTATCTATCTGGTAAAGCCTTGAAGCTTCCGGCTCACAGTGGACCTCCACCCCAGACCCATCTGGGTCAAAAACCATTTCACGCGCATTCATCATCTCACACACGCTTCATG
The DNA here is from genome assembly GCF_043380555.1 of Nothobranchius furzeri. Lineage (NCBI taxonomy): Eukaryota > Metazoa > Chordata > Actinopteri > Cyprinodontiformes > Nothobranchiidae > Nothobranchius > Nothobranchius furzeri. The sequence goes on along the minus strand of NC_091751.1, from coordinate 23,450,191 downwards.
TTTCTGCATCATGATTGCCTTTTAGTGGGATCTATTTGATTGTTTTAAGTCAGAAGAACTTGTGGTTCTGGATTTAATCTGACCTGATTTCCACTTGATAAAGTTCAGATTTTTTTTCTGATTAAGTTATTAAATCGTATTTATTTCTGACATCTTAATATAAAAAAATAACCATTTAAATCATGGCTGTATCATAAATCTAAGAGTTCCACAGGAAGCCAGAAGAGGTAAGAGCACACACACGTGATGGCAGCTCTAGGGTGTGTCTGTTCAGCGAGTCCTTCCAGTATGTATGGAGTAAATAAACCCAGAGAATTAGACTCTGGGATTATACCGGGTCTGAGTTAAAACATGAAACTACAAATCCCATAAAAATAAACGACCTAGTGTAGATAAGTTGATACTGTGCTATTTCTAACGTAATACATCCAACACTCCGTGCTAAGCCTCTTTAAAGCTTCCAGCCATCTGTGCTGCAGATCCGCGGCTCCTTCCTCTCAGACGCTGTGACCAAACACATCACAGGAGCGCCGCTTGCTCGGTAACTCGTTGATGCTGCTCAGTGGACTCGTTTAGACTACAGCGAGCACCCGCAGACAGAATAAGGCCAGCTCTCTGACATCACATGAATGTGACTTCATGTGTAGAGACATTGGATGTGGTGGGATGGGTCCAGTTATACCTGCTATTAACCATCCTTACATTAAACAAGTGGGTTTAGGACTTTCTGCTCAATAATCCCAATTAGGATTATGACAGATTATGTCTGACAAATGTAGAAATCATCAATCACAAGTTACCACCAGAATGTTTTAGGGTGGCCATACGTCCGGCTTTAAGACGGACAGTCCGGTTTTAAAAAAGAGTGTCCGCCTACCAGCACACCCTTGAGACGGCCACCCATTTGTCCTCCTTTTGACATAACTCTGTTTTCCATTTTATATGAAAATTAAAAAAAAAATGAATAGAACAGGCATTCATAATAAAATATAGCCTATTTAAGTCTATAATGCAATTGTAAATTCTAAAAGATGTTTTTGTGACATTAATAGATGTAGCTGGTGTGAAATCAATTCTATTGGTTAACAGTGAAAGTAAACAGCCGCCATACTGAGGTGGCTGATCTCGGTCAGGCGCAGGCCAACCAAAAGGGAACCTGCAGTTCTGCACTCGGCAGACATCAAAACGCCTCAATGAAAGACTACATTTAATCCCGAATGGACAAAGGAATATGGATTCATCGCCAAAAGTAGGAAAGATGACTGTCGTGCACATGGACGTAATTTTGGGGGGAGACGGGGGGACATGTCCCCCCCACTTTTTCCGAAGTCAAGTTGTGACCCCTGCACTTTTTACCATACAAAAACAATATTACGCTATATTAAATTGACACTGGTTGAGCTCTAGGACCAAGCAGAAAACAACCATTTGTGTTGAAGCCTGTTTCCAACACACTGTAAAGACACCCCCCCCCCCCCCCCCCCCATGTCCCCCTCACTTCTAAAGTGAAAATTACATCCATGGTCGTGCATATTGTACACATTGTCGTTGTGATGTGGACGTAAGCAGCAAAGGGAGAGGCGCGCTTGATTGACATGCTAGCACCAAAAAGGTCATGAGCATCAATCAAAGCGCGGGGATGTCTTCTCTTCTTTCCTTCTTCCGTGAAGCCACATCTCCCCAGGATGACAAAATGTCTGCGGCAGAACTTTGTAAAGTTTATCACGCCGTCAAGCATCACCAGTCATACAGGAGTGTAGGCTGTGGAATAAAAGTTGTCCAAGAAGTCTACAGCAATTAAGCAGTAGCTAAAGGGGTAACGTGTGGAAAAACTAAAGCTAAAGCTTTGTGTGAAAATGTCCTAGCACCCTATTCCATCCAGGCGCATGTGGATTAAATAAAAGAAAACAAACTGCATTATTCACTGGTGACTGGTGCATCAAACAAAGGCACGACCAAATGCTTCCCAATAGTCCTCAGATGATTTCACTTTGAAGAGGGCGTGCAGAACACTCTGCTTGATTTCTACAGTGATAGTAATGAGACGTTGGAAGCTATAACAAATCAGCTGCTGGCCAAACTCGAGATGTCTGGTCTTCATTTACAAAAACTGTCCACTTATACAGCAGACAACGCCAGCGTTAACTATGGAAAACACATCAGAAGCTAAAATTAGCTCTAAATGATGTGCTTGCTGCAAACTGTTTAGCACGCATCTTGTACAATGCCACAAGAGATGCAGCTGGCAACTTGGATCTGGACATTGAAAACATTGTATTGAAGGTCTATAGCCATTTTAGCATCTCAGCCAGTAGAACAGCGCAACGTAGGGAGTTTTGTGAGTTTGTGGAAGTGGACGAGTGCAACCTGCTGCGTCATGTCGTCACAAGGTGGCTGGCTCTGCTGCCATCTATCGACCGAATGCTGAAGTATTGGAAGCCCCTGATGAGTTATTTCCAGAGCTTTGGTGAGTAAGAATGCCTCAAGATTTTGTGGAAGTTCTTTGCAGAGGACAGAACTGTCTGAGATGTACTTCCTCTTCCTCAGTCACATTCTGAAGGTTTTTTTGGACTCCATTGAAGCACTTGAGGCCAAATCATTCAGGGGACACACCGGCCGCCGAAGCACCGGGAGGTGAAGCGCTCACGAAATTCGGCCGCTGCTCGCTGCTCCTCAGTTCAGACCAGATGCTTGTTTCTCCGCTCCGGTTGAGGCGCGCCTCGTAGTTTTTCTTTTAACCACTTGGTGTCCTCCATTTCCTCTCTGCCTTTACTCTGCTCTCTTCCTCTACACCCCCCTCCCCCCTACTGTTTGTGTGTGTGTTTGTACGTGTGTGTGTGTGTGAACCTATGGTGTGAACCAGTTGTTAATAGCTGGCCTACGACTTTCTGCCTCTGTCCTGTTTGCTCCGGTTGAGACATCTAAAACCACACCCCTTCACGTGGTCTCACACACACAAGTTCGCTGTGTGTGTGTGTGTGTGTGTGTGTGTGTGTGTGTGTGTGTGTGTGTGTGTGTGTGTGTGTGTGTGTGTGTGTGTGTGTGTGTGTGTGTGTGTGTGTGTGTGTGTGTGTGTGTGTGTGTGTGTGTGTGTGTGTGTGTGTTGGTGTGGTTTATATGCAGTGTATGCGGAATAGTATTTTGAAATGCTTTATTTTGTTAAATTTACTGGCCTGCCTCTTATGTCTAGGTTTGATTTCCTGCCAGAATTGACGCGGTTCACCCAAGCCCCCACAATGCGGGACAGAAATTGAGGCCAATGCGGAAGTGAAATAGATTGCAGTTCCACCCTCATCCACTAGGGGCTGGTGTCAGAAGCGAGCAAATCCTCGTTGACTCCCATGTTAAAAATACCAATTTCACAGCAGAAATAAACATGTTTACAGCCTGGTACCAAAACATGTTTTTGGTTTAAATGGTCTAGTTTACACTCATGACAACTCTGAGGGGGGTGATTTTTTTCTCACTCTTCTGTTTAAGTGTATTAAAAGCCTAAATATCTGTATAATTAATGAGCATCAGACCCACGTGACCACAGAGCTAGCTCCGTGGAAAGGCCTCAGTAGAGCCGTGGCCTGGTTTGGAAAATGTTCTGTCATTTTCAGTCTCTCAACTTAAACCATTAGTTGTAGCGTTTGTGCGTTCTTTTTTGGATATTATTTGTGCAATTGTTGGACAAAATGACTTGCTGTGGCATTAATTGCACTAATAGAGCGTCCAAGGAGTCTCCACTTCATTTTTTTCGGTAAGTAAAATTATATTTATGTATTTTAGGTCACTGCCGAGCTGAGCTTAGATTTTAACATGTACTGTTTAACCATGAAATTTAAATGTAATAGGGTAAAACCTAGTGCATTTAACATAATGCTGCACTTTAGAAAATGGGTTGAAATATAACATGTTGGTGGAGCTGGGTTCCGACTATCGGCTTGTGGAGCTCTGGATGGAAACCGTTGTTTTCCACCCGGTTCTCCCCTCCCCGCAGCTCGGCGCATCTCTGATCGCCGCGGCCCCTGTTTGCTGCGCGGGCTGCCGGCTTGTGGAGCTCTGGGATGGAAACCTTTCCACTCGGTTCTCCCCAGCGGCAGCTCTGCGCATCTCAGATTGCAGCGGCGCTTGTCTGCTGTGCGGCTGCCGGCCTGTGGAGCTCTCGGAGACCTCTGTGTTCCACCCGGTTTTACCCAGCGGTCAGCCCGGCGTATCTCTGACTCAGAAGCTCTGGTGTTGTGCACAGTTAACTCCGGTTGTAGCTAGGTTGCTACCTCCGTCAGCTTAGCTCCCACCTCTGCGTTAGCTTTGGGTTAGCTTCAGGTTAGCTTGTAGCTAGTTCGACCGGGTGTCATCAGTTGATCCCAGCCTTACAGCCCCACCCTCAGCTCCACCTCTCTTCCCTTTTGTGAAATTGTCTGGGCTTGACGGAAGCTGTGACACGGTCAAAATGGCGGTGGTGGCCACCTCCCATTTTTCTTCAAAAACGTGTTATTTGAGCCTATGGAAACCCATTGTCCATATATGTATATGTCGATGGGTTCACCCACGGCTCACAAAAAAAAGAGAGCAGACACCGAAACAATCGCTGCACGGCGCGGGCTGGAGCGCCGGCGCGTGGCACTTCGGCGGCCCATGTGGTCTATAGAATAGGATAACAAGGGTGCCGAATGAAGGCGGTCCCCTTTTCACGGCGCTCCGGCGGCCGGTGTGTCCCCGGCATCACTTCTGTGCTTAAAGTGACGGGTGAGCTTAAAGTCAAGCTTGAGCAGAGATTAAATACCTTTTTTTTTTGGCTTTGCTGTGAACAGCAGACTCAAACAGTTAACTCCTGATATTGCAAAGAAACGTGAGACTGATTTCATTCACTTCTATGAAAGAACAAAGAGGTATGTGGCTGAAAGGTATGACTTCTCTCAGAACAGCTTTCACCGCAAAATGTCCAAGCTTAGCCTCACAGCTGATGTCTCTTATGGAGAGTACAGTGATGTAGTCTAAGCCTGCTAACTTAAGAACATTGATACGGATGGACTGTATGAGGAATATGGCATGGTTAAAGCTATTCTCAGCTCCCCAGAAATGGAAGGTTGTCAGAGCGAGGAGTGCTATCTGAAGCTGTTTTCCAAAGCAGATGTCCCACTGGTGATCCTGAGGAAAGTCAGTGCCTACATCTTCTCTATTCCATGCAGCAATGCACACACAGAACAGATCTTTTCCATGATGTCCTCAGCATGGAGAAATGAAAGAAATCCTCTGGATGTGGAAAGCGTGAAAGCAGAGCTGCAAATTTGTGTCAACTTCACTTTGGACTGCACGGACATGTACAAGAAATTTCTCTCAAACAAAAAACTGTTGGAAGCAGCCAGGAAAAGCCAAAAATATAAAAAGTAGACCTTCACGTCTTTGGTGAGTACAATACTCATACGATATAACGGTGTTGATTTTGTGTTTGTCTTTGTTCAATCTTAAAAATGTCCTCCTTTTTGGTGTTGTGGAAATGGCCTCCCTACTTCTGATTAGTATAAATGGCCATAACTAAAGAGTTGTATTGTGGATTTGGTGGCACTGTTTCTTCTCAGTGAGGAGGTCACAAGTTCATATCCCAGCATTTCTGTGTCAATGTCAGCATGTTCTCCCAATGCAAGAGTAAAGTCAGCATGTTCTTCTCATGCAGGCTTGGGGCGACGGTGGAACAGGAGTTAAGTGCTCGCCCCGTAATCGGAAGGTTGCAGGTTCGAGTACCACTCAGTCACTGTCGTTGTGTCCTTGGGCAAGACACTTAACCCACGTTGCCTGCTGGTGGTGGTCGGAGGGACCGGTGGTGCCAGTGCTCGGCAGCCTCGCCTCTGTCAGTGTGCCCCATGGCAGCTGTGGCTACAATGTAGCTCATCCCCACCAGTGTGTGAATGTGTGTGTGAATGGGTGAATGCCTGATTGTGTTGTAAAGTGCCTTGGGGGGTTCCAGGACTCTAGAAGGCGCTATATCAAATACAGGCCATTTACCATTTACCATTTATATATAATCCCCATGTTAGCATGTTCTCCCAAAACACAAGTTACCGTTCTGTCCATGCAACACATTAGCATGATAGCATGTTCTCCCTGCTCATGAGTGAAGTTAGCATGTTCTCTTCATGCATGCATGGGGTTAACATGGAATCCCGATGCATGCATGAAGAGCATGGGGTTAGCATGTTCTCCTTAAACATCCATGTTCTTCCCAATGGGGAAACTCTAACAAAAAATATGTCAATGCTAAGGTGACAAAAACCACAGTTGCCCTCTAGGGGCTGGATCCAGAAAGGAGCATGTTTACAGCCTGGTGCAAACTTTTTTTTAGGTTAATTAGGTTCAGGTTACCATAATGAGACCCTTAGGGGTGTGATATTTTTGGAACTCATCCATTTAAAAGTAATTAAAGCTTGAAATATGAACACTTGGGGGTTTGTCCTTTTGGTTGACAGGTGTCCAATGAGGCATCAGCGCTAGCAGTCTGTCCCCTTGCTTGCTCTTGGAAATACATCAACTTTGGGACTTTGGGGGGTGGACAAGTAAGGGGGTGTGGGTATGGACCCCATTTCCGCATTCCTGTGACAGCCTGCCCCCCAATTTTATTTGCACATTAAACACTCCCACCAATGACATTCCATGCAAACACGCTCTTAGGGCCTTGGGAGTAAGCACATACAACGGCATTTGGCAAGGGGATCTTTCAGCCTCATCCCTAGTGCCAGTGCCCACTTCCAATTTTAAACTGCATTTAGACACAGAGGGCTGTGGGGGGAAGAGGGGTGGTGTGGTGGCATCAGCTGGCGAAGGCCAGACGATGCCTGCACTGCCCGTTCACCACAGCGACAAATACACCTCATCAACACATACCAACACAGTATTGGATCAGGCAGAGGGTGACTAGGGGTCTGAGCACACCTCTGTTGTCGCTTGGCTTCCCGGGGCTGGAGGCTAGGAGGGGGATCTGGCCGTCTGGTTGGGGTCTGGGATGGTGGGTCGCTTTGCTCAGCGTTGGGTGGGGAAGCCTGCTCATCAGCACCCCAGCAGAAAGGGTCGAACTCTGGGAACCGGTGATGGTTGTACCCTTTGTGCAGCAATACCGGGACCAGAGTGAATAGGGTATGTATGGGGAGTATGAGTGGGTGTCTGATGTGCATTTTTGTGAGTCTAAGATTGTATGTGTATGTGTGAGCATGAGGAAGGGAGTGTGTGACTGTATTTGTGTTTGATTGTATATGTCAGGTGGGGCCTTTGACTCCTCCCCTCTCCTGGGACTTCTTTTGCTGCTATACATCTTTGCCTCCCCTCCCCCTGTCACACTTGGTGTGGAGTGTGGTGCCTTGGTCTGCCTGAGAGTTTGCGGCTCCCGGGTCAGGGGGGTTAAGATTTTTAGCATCTGCCTGATTAATCCCGGTGGGTGCCTGGTGAGATCTAGGTCCCTGGGCTCTGTTGGATCCCCGGTGGGGCTGGTTGCCCCTGGGTTCCGGGCTCGGCCGGCTTGGGGGTGGAAGGCTGCGGGCGGGCCTGTGGGCTTACCGCCGATATCCCCCGGGACTCTGCCGGCTGCTGGTTGTGACCCCCGGGGCAATCCTCTGTGCCTCTCGAGGGGTGCTGGGGCTTTTCTGGTCGCAGTCTCCCTGGGGTCCCTGCGCTCTGGGGTAGCTCCTGAATCTCTGAGACTTAAGCCGGGCGTACACTGTGCAACTTTTTCACTCGCAGCGATCAGCTTCAGCTCAAACTGTACGACTTCCTCGCAGGGCAGATCTCACGAGTCATGTGCTCACACTGTACGTCTGGTAGCAACACGTCGGCCATAAAAATATGCTAAAAATAGCAGTTTTTACTCAACACGTCAGACATTTTTGTCTTGTTTTGCCTGTTGTCCTTCGGGAGTGCTGCAGGAGGACACACAGGGCAGATCTGTGGACCCTCACACTCTCTATTGGACGCTCCTATAGAGAAACCTTACATATACAAGCGCGGGTACGCACTCAGGTGCTCACATGGTGCTCTCATAAGTATGGACTTGGGCACGTTCAACACATGTCGGCTGTGATTGGCACTTAATGCACTGTGATTTATTATCGTGATTGTTCAGTAAAACAATGTTGATTTTATATTTCCTCATCAGGTTGACGCAGTGATAGCTTGCTCCTTTGGTATTGCTGTGTCCCTTTTCTTTTTTCTCTCTCCTTCTGCAGGTCTAAAAGCAGATTCTTGTTCATCATTGGTTGTTTGTTTTTGTGGAACGCCCCCCCCCCCCCCCCCCCCCATTTTTTTCTTCTCTTCCTTTCTCTTTCACCTCCATCTCTGTGTCTGGCCGGAATTAAAAAGCATTCAAAAAACAATAACAATAAAGTATCAGGTGTGACATTAAAAGCAGATGCTTTGATGCTCCACCTGAGAGTAAATCTGTAAGGCTTGTCACCAGCATTCAGATATTAATTCTGTTTGCTTCACAGCCAGACAGGACATGAAAAAAATAAAAATAAAAAAAAGGAGATAGATCAACTTCACATTAAAAGTATTACATCCTAGAAAGCAGAGGGGCAGTAATTTTTCTGGCCAAAGGCGCCTGCCAACCTCCGTTAGCCTAGGTTAGCTCGTCATCAGTTAGCTCATCGCTACATCAGCTGGTGGTGGTAACCGCCCACCAGGCTTCAATTCAGCTCTTCAAAAACCTATGGGAGATGGTGTGTCAGGTCTGTCTTTTAAACGGTCTATGGTTCTACCCAAAGAAAAAGCCTGCTTGTTGGTGGTGACTTTATCACAATTGTCTAAAATTATTATTTCGGCCATAGACAAGACTAGGATAGAAGGGGGGGCTGTACTAGCTCAGGGAGAGATCTTGATTCTACAGTGGGGCAAAAAAGTATTTAGTCAGCCACCGATTGTGCAAGTTCTCCCACTTAAAATGATGACAGTGGTCAGTAATTTACATCATAGATACACTTCAACTGTGAGAGACAGAATGTGAAAAAATAATCCATGAATTCACATGGCAGGATTTTTAAAGAATTTACTTGTAAAAATTCAACTCAATACTTTGTAACATAACCTCTGTTGGCAATAACAGAGGTCAAACGATTACTATAGGTCTTTACCAGGTTTGCACACACAGTAGCTGGTATTTTGGCCCATTCCTCATGACATTCTCCCATTCCTCTGCTGTTTCATCCATGTGCTCTCTGGCAAACTTCAGACGGGCCTGGGCATGCACTGGTTTCAGCAGCGGAACACGTCTGGCACTGCAGGATTTGATTCCCTGCCGTTGTAGTGTGTTACTGATGGTGACCTTTGTTACTGTGGTCCTAGCTCTCTGCAGGTCATTCACCAGGTCCCACCGTGTGGTTCTTGGATTCTTGTTCACCGTTCTCATGATCATTTTGACCCCACGGGATGAGATCTTGTGTGGAGCCCCAGATGGAGGGAGATTATCAGTGGTCTTGTATGTCTTCCATTTTGTGATAATTGCTCCCACAGTTGATTTTTTCACACCAAGCTGCTTGCCTATTGTAGATTCACTCTTCCCAGTCTGGTGCAGGTCTACAATTCTTTTCCTGGTGTCCTTCGAAAGCTCTTTGGTCTTGGCCATAGTGGAGTTTGGAGTCTGACTGTTTGAGGCTGTGGACAGGTGTCTTTTATACAGATAATGAGTTCAAACAGGTGCCATTAATACAGGTAATGAGTGGAGGACAGAAAAGCTTCTTAAAGACGACGTTACAGGTCTGTGAGAGCCAGAGATTTTCCTTGTTTGAAGTGACCAAATACTTATTTTCCACCCTGATTTACAAATAAATTCTTTAAAAATCCTGCCATGTTAATTCATGGATTTTTTTTCACATTGTGTCTCACAGTTGAAGTGTACCAATGATGTAAATTACTGACCTCTGTCGTCATTTTAAGTGGGAGAACTTGCACAATCGGTGGCTGACTAAATACTTTTTTGCCCCACTGTATAGGGTTCAACCCTTTCATTATGATTGGTTATCGTACATGTCTCAGCAGCCATTTCTCAGGCTGATTAATTATTAAGCATCACTAAATATCTGCAAGTCTCTGTAACAGCAAAGCAGGAATGTAACATTCCTGTTTTTCATGAATATTTCACATCACTTCCAACCGTAGAAGAAAATGTGAGTGACTATTGACATAATCCACCAATCACAGCAAACTAAAAGCCTAATGTCATGTTTATGAAAATCACAACAAAGTTTACAATATGTAAAGCACAGAAAAACAACAGTGTGCATTTCACTGGCTCTTACCTCAGAGCTTCGACGTTTCCGCTCTTGTGGACACACATCACCTCTCTGGTCTGGTAGCCGACTTGTAGATCCCAGAACTTTCCCCCAGGACGGTTCTGACGATTCTTGAGCCTTTTTTTTTTCATTAGTTCTTTAGCCTCAGGGTCCTTTGTCTTCCCCCTTTCTCGTAATCTCCCTTTGATCTTATCTCTGATTTTCTCCTTCTTCCCTCTGTTTTTGAGCTTTTTCTGTCGTTTGGGACGATCAGCCTGTCTAGAAGGCCTGTCTGGTTTTCCATTTGCTCGGTCCAGTTTTCTATTGAGTTGTTTGTTATCATTCCTGGAGAGTTTGTCTTCGTCCTTTGAGTTTTTGTCTTTACCTGGGTACTGTTTTTCATCATCTCTCTGTTTTTTTCCTTCGATTGACTGCTTGTTGCTCTCTCTGGGAGGTTTCTCGCCTCTGGGCGGTGTCTCCCCCTCCCTTGACTGCTTTTTGCCCTCTTTAGGAGCTTTACCACTTTCTCTTGACCTTTTGTTGCCCCCTCTGGCTGTTTTTTTGGCTTGTCTGGCTTGTCTTGGCAGTGGGACGGAGCAAGGCCCCCATGGTCCCACTCTGAGGCTGAACAGGTTTTCCTCTCCATCACAGGAACCTGGCTGGCATGTTTGAAATTCAGTCAGATTTGGACAGGCTGATCCACCAAACAGCGGTGGCGCCAGAACAAAGCGGATCCGGTTCCGCAAACCCATCCCACAAGTTTTAGAGCATGAAGTCCATGGGCTGAACTCCGATACCACACAGTTGCGAGGACATGGTATCAGACAGGCCTGTTCCAGGCGTGGTTTAGGCTCGAAGTATTCACAGATTGCATCTTCAGCAGGCTCACCATTGGATCTCTGGACACACCCCACCTCCCGAGTCTGGATGCCCTCCTCTCCTCGCGAGCACATGGTGGGGCGCAGCGCCCCGGCGTTACGCAACAGAACTGGGATGCATTGGTTCCAGGCACCCAGCTGCCATTCATACAGGTCTTTGTGCCAATCACAAACTCTGAAACAGCTCTGCTGGTTGTTCGGCCGCTGTGCCTGGTCACAGTTTGTATGGAGGGTGGTCCAGCCCTCAGAATGAGCGCACCACACCGCTCTGCTCTGGCTTCCTCCTGGACCACACTCGCTTCCCATGCAGCGACCCCACGGACCTGCAGAGAGCGGGAGAACAACAGTTAGAGGGAGCTCCAGAAAACCTGGCGGAGAGGTATTTCTGCTCTGCAATCAGATCCATTAGAACCACCAGAATCATAGTTATCACTAACTCTGATGTGCTTTTGAACCAAAGTGAAACCTTTAAATTTATGTCAATCCTGAAACTGATTTCAAGCAACCTTTTTTAAACATTTGGAATAATAAACTCCCATCATAACTATGAAGGAGCTAATGTCACCCTGTGTTATCATCTGGTTCAGAAAGATAACCGTTTTGTTTTTTTTTTTATCATGTTTTTACATGTCTAGTGTTTGCTAGTGGCGATTGGCTCTGCTGGTAGCCATCATGAATGAAGTAGACTCAAACAGTGAATCAGCTAATGTCACCCTGTGTTATCATCTGGTTCAGGAAGATAACCGTTTTTTTATCATGTTTTTACATGTCTAGTGTCTGCTAGTGGCGATTGGCTGTGGTAGCCATCATGAATGAGGTAGACTCAAACAGTGAATCAGCTGTAAATGTTCAACCCGTCATTACGGTATGAGGGTCTCATGAGGATTTGTTCTGATGCTTTGGAGATTTTTAGCACACACACACACATGCACACGGTGGTGGGAGCTTAGAATTAACCCAAAGTTAGAGGACAAGAAGATTTGTCATAATTATTTTATTTATCTGCATATTACTTCTTCTAATCTCAGGAGTCAATAATTAACTGAGCTGACGTTAGGATTAACATGGATGGATGACCCATGCAAATGCCAAGCTAGTAAGCTAACTGCTAAATGGGAGGGTTGAGGTTAGGGTTAAATGCAGATTAACACACAGAACAACCCGACTGACTGTAGCAGCGTAATCCAACTGAACTATGCTCCAACAATAACTTCACGAGGAGAAGAACCTGCCAGCCACAGCTGTAAGAAGGAGCATAGATCAATACAAACCAGTACTGGCCAAAACACCGAACACAGCTCTGCTCATTTACCGGACTTTTCCATTCAGGAGAAACTCTGAGTCAGTGTCACGGCAAGGTCACTGATACAACACTAAACAGGGCCATTGACTGGAGACAAAAGGCTAAATGCTACATAGCCATCTGGGCTGTGCTTTCAGCTGTGATCAGCACTATAGTGTGGTGTTAATCCCCAAAGTGTGTCAGACCCACACAGGTGTGAGCTGCACAGGTAGGAACGAGCAGAAACTAACCCAGTTACAAAGACTAGGACAGCTGTAGTGCAGTCACCAGTGACTCACATCTCAGGAAAGTGAACCCTCATGCGATGGTTTAAACAACAGAGTGAATTACGCTCAGTCATCATGTTTCAACAGGTCACTTATTACTGTTGCACAACACAATGATTCTGTGTGATGGAAGGAAGTTAGACTATTATTACTCAGGTTAAACTGGGAGGATTTAACATTTAAACAAACATGTTAAGAAAATGTAGAGTCAAATGCAGCTTCACTGCCAGCAGGAGGATGTTACCTGGACCAGAATAATCTAATAGGGTTCCTGTAAGTATCTAGAATCTGTATTTGTTTTGTTTTAATTGATAAACCCCAATCCCTTGGTGGAAAGTCAGGTCATTCTCAATTCAATTCAAGTTTATTTATATAGCGCCAAATCACAACAACAGTCATCTCAAGGCACTTCACATCATAAACATTCCAATTCAGGTCAGTTCATTAAGCAAATAAAAAAATGTTTCCTATATAAGGAACCCAGCAAATTGCATCAAGTCACTGACTAGTGTCAGTGACTATACAGCAATCCTCATACTAAGCAAGCATTTAGTGACAGTGGAGAGGAAAACTCCCTTTTAACAGGAAGAAACCTCCAGAGGATCCTGGCTCAGTATAAGCAACCATCCTCCACGACTCACTGGGGATCGAGAAGACAGAGCAGACGCACACACACACACACAAACACACACACACACACACACACACACACACACACACACACACACACACACACACACACACACACACACACAAGCAATGTGTCCATGGTTACATTGTGATTTCTTAGTAGATATTCCATTTGGCGAGAGATAAACTTTATTGTATTTATCCTAGTGAATCTATTGTTAAATGGGTAAACTAGTAGTAGCACATCCAACGTCAAGGAAAGCAAAAAGTTATTATCAGGAGAGGGAGAATGTTTAAGTGGTTAGTAGCAGTGTGCTAGACGATAGCCCCCTCCATGAGACCACCACAGCTCAGCAGAACATCATTGTAGCTTCTTCTGGGGAAAAAAACTCTTAGAGAGAAAATAAAGTTAACAGCTGAAATAGCAGGAAAGAATACAGTTAAAGAGCAGATCGTTGTAGAAAGTAGTAGAGTGTGAAAAGTGGTCAGTGTATCCTCCAGCAGTCTAAGCCTATAGCAGCATAACTACAGAGATAACTGGATAACCTAGCCTTTTAGATGGAGGAAGGATGGAGGCAGGGCAAGGGAGAGTCGTCTTTACCGACTGTACACTCCACCTCCCTCTACTCCCCCACTTGTCCAGATTTAGGCTAACATCAGATTTTAACTATAGGCCCTATCAAATAAAAATGTTTTAAGCCTAGTCTTAAAAGTAGACAAGGTGTCTGTCTCACGGACCAAAGCTGGGAGCTGGTTCCACAGGAGAGGAGCCTGATAACTAAAAGATCTGCCTCCCATCCTAATTTTAGATATTCTGGGAACCACCAGTAAACCTGCAGTCTGAGAGCGAAGTGCTCGGTTAGGAACGTATGGAACAATCAGATCACTGATGTATGATGGAGTGTGATTATTAAAAGCTTTATGTGTGAGAAGAAGGATCTTAAAATCTATTCTGAATTTTACAGGTAGCCAATGTAGGGAAGCTAAGACAGGAGAGATATGATCTCTCTTTTTAATTCTCATCAGAACTCTAGCTGCAGCATTTTGGACAAGCTGAAGACTTTAAACTACATTCTGTGGACTTCCTGAGAGTAATGAATTACACTAATCCAGTCTTGATGTAATAAATGCATTAACTAGTTTTTCAGCATCACTCCTGGAAAGTATGCTTCTAATCTTAGCAATATTCCGATGGTGGAAAAAATAAATCCTACAAACCTGTTTAACTTGGGATTTGAATGACATGTCCTGGTCAAAGACAACACCAAGGTTCCTTACTTTGTTCTCAGAGATTAATGTAATGCCATTCAGGTCAGGTGATTGACTAAGCAATTTCCTTTTCTGGATTTCTGGTCCAAAGATGAGAACTTCCGTCTTGTCTTGATTTAAAAGCAAAAAGTTTAGAGTCATCCAATTTTTTATGTCCTCAAGACAAGCCTGTAAGGTACCCAACCGATTAGGTTCATCAGGGTTAATGGATAAATATAGCTGAAACTTTCAGCATAACATTGAAAGTTTATCCCATGCTGTCTAATTATTTTACCAATTGGGAGCATATATATAGTAAAAAGAATTGGTCCAACCACTGAACCCTGTGGTACTCCACAGGTAACCCTGGAGTATGAAGAAGATTTGTCATGTACATTTACAAAATGAAATCTGTTAGACAGGTAGGATTTAAACCAGCCTAACGCTGTTCCTTTGATCCCTACAACATGTTCAAGTCTTTCTAAAAAGAACATTGTGATCAACTGTGTCAAAGGCAGCACTGAGATCTAACAAGACTAGAACAGACACAAGATTCTTATCTGAGGCCATGAGAATATCATTTGTAACTCTCACTAATGCAGTTTCAGTGCTGTGATACTCTCTAAAACCAGACTGAAATTCCTCAAACAGAGCATTAGTGTTTAAATGCTCACATACTTGGATGGCCACTATTTTCTCCAGGACTTTGGATAAAAATGGAAGGTTAGATATTGGTCTATAATTCATTGGGTCATCTGGATCCAGAGAAGGTTTCTTAAGTGAAGGCTTGATTACAGCAACCTTAAAATCCTGTGGTACATATCCATTTACTAAGGATAGATGGATTATATCTAGAATGGGGGCAGTAACCAAAAGAAAAGCATCTTTAAATAATTTGGTTGGGATTGGATCTAAAATGCAAGTGGAAGGTTTAGATGAAGCTAATATTTTTGATAACTCTGAAAGCTCAACTGGATCAAAACGGTTCAAGCACAGATGAGGTTCTACAGTTACCTCTGATGCTGCCTCAATTACTGAGGAAGAAGAAATCGCATTAGGGAGGATGCTAAAGATTTGGTTTCTAAAATAATTAATTTTACTTGTGAAAAATCCCATAAAGTTGTTACTGCTGAGGGCAAAGGGAATAGATGGTTCAGAGCTATGATTCTGTGTAAGTTTGGCAACTGTACTGAAAAGAAATTGAGTATTATTCTTATTCTCCTCAATTAATGCTGAGAAATAAGCAGTTCTAGTTTGTCGAAGCTTATTTTTATAAAGCGCAAGACTATTTTTCCAGGATATGTAGGACTCCTCATGGTACGTAGAGCGCCATGTTCTCTCCAATTTTTCTAGAGTTTTGTTTTAAAGCTCGTAAATGAGAATTAAACCAGGGAGCCAACTTCCTGTCCCTAATTGCCTTATTTTTTAAAGGGGCAACATCATCTAATCCCACACGTAAAGAGGAAGTAAGATTTTGAACTAAGGCATCAATTTGTGAGGGGCTAGAACTGAAAATATTGCCCTCTGCTGCATGCCTCTGAGATGCTGAGGACAGTAAAGATGGAACAGTTGATTTAAAAAATGCAACAGCGTTGTCAGATAGAGACCGACTATAGTGAAATTTACTTTCATGTCTCAAGAACTCAGTTATAAAAAACTCAAAGGTTATCAGAAAGTGGTCCGAGAGGACTGATTTATGTGGAAAGATCGTTATTTCCTCACACTCTATGCCATAAGTCAGCACAAGATCCAATGTATGATGGCAGGAGTGGGTGGAGCTATGTATTCTTTGAGTAAAACCAATTGAGTTCAAGATATTACTAAAGGCTACATTGAGGCTATCACTTTCAATGTCCACATGAATGTTAAAATCCCCCACTACAATGACCTTATCAGTATTTAGCACCAAATCAGATAAAAAATCTGAGATCTGATCCAAAAACTCAGAGTAAGGGCCTGGTGGACGATATAAAACTACAAACAAGAGTGGTTTTACAGTTTTGCTATCTGGATTAGGAAAACTGAGAAAAAGATGTTCGAACGAACTGTGGCTATTAATTGGTAAGGGATTGATTAATAAGTCTGAATGAAAAATCGTTGCTACTCCTCCTCCTCGCCCTGTACTTCGAGCAATAAGATGATTTAAATAATTAGAAGGAGTCGACTCGTTTAAACTAACATGGTCCTCTTGCTGCAGCCAGGATTCTGTGAGAGAGAGCAAAGAAATCTGATTCTCTCTTCCTAATCGTCCCTCGAGTGCAGAGGAAATAGAAATGTACCCCCGAGTGATGACACATGAATAAATAATGATCTCTAACAGAGATCCAGGGATGGAGAGTAAACAGTAAAGCTGTCTGGGTGGTAAATGATGACTGGAGTACGCTGTCTGGTCCTAAAATAGCACAAATCCTTCAGTAATGAGTCTGCTCTCCCTATGCATGCATGTTGGCCTGCTAGACCTTCCACCTGCCCTCCTTTACTGATCTCCAGTGGTGCCAGCAGAAGATTGCATTGGTATTTACTGAGGAAATGAAAAGCGGCGTGAAGCATCTCACGTCCCAGCAGCTTGTGGGTGTAAAGATGAGGGAAATGAGAGTGGCAGCAGGCAATCTGTATGTTTAACACATGTCTACGACAAAGAGTCTGGGAGGTCAGGAGAAACCAGCCAATGTCCCCATGTCTTCATGCAGAAGCTGGTTTCTCACAACACACAGGCTTAAAGAAAGCTATCAGCATTTCCACCAAAACACTTCCCACGGACAAAACCTCCTACAGGTAAAACGTTCTGCAGATTAAACCACAGGTTAAAAGTCCTACAGGTGAAATGACCTACAGAATAAACGTTTCTGACTACTAGACTCTTCATGCAACAAAAGGCTGGAAACATTTCTGTGTTAATCCCAGAGCAGCAGCAGC
The DNA here is from genome assembly GCF_043380555.1 of Nothobranchius furzeri. Classification (NCBI taxonomy): domain Eukaryota; kingdom Metazoa; phylum Chordata; class Actinopteri; order Cyprinodontiformes; family Nothobranchiidae; genus Nothobranchius; species Nothobranchius furzeri. The sequence goes on along the minus strand of NC_091751.1, from coordinate 23,432,712 downwards.
TGTAAAGGATGTTAACAGCAAGTAAAGGAAGTCTGGTTTCCATTACAGTGTTCAGTCCAAGTTCAGACTCCACCAAACCCAATCCCATAATGACTTGAATTGTCTTAGCATCCTGGGACGCCTTTCAATCTAATTACAGGTCTTCCTAGCCAGATTAACAATCCAAGGATTAACTCAGGTTTTCAGAGCAGTTATCATTCGTCTTCGTTCTGTCTATCATTCTGATTTCATATATCATTCTTCATATTCACATATTTCTTAAAAAAAACAAACATTAATATTATCTCCCAGATGAAAAAAATTATAACATTTTTATAAGCAGCTGCTTAAAAGATTGTTAGTATCCTTCCACTAGCTGTAACTCACAAGGTAGAGTGGATTGTCCAATTGTGGAATTCTGCAACCTAACTTGTCTACGTTGGTGGTGGTCAAAGGGGACGATGGCCCAACATGGCAGCCTCTCAGCCTGCCATGGGGCAGCTATGCAATGCTGTGTACCTGTTTACCATCACCAGCAGTGTGTGAGTGCATGAATAACTGTTTTAATAGGCTATTTATGGTGTATCACTGACCTACTTCAGTATTTTATTTTTGTGTGTGTTTTTTAGTGTATGAGTGCACATTACTGCAAACCAAACAACCAAAGCTGAGTTGAATTGGGTGGTGTTCCTGATAACACTTTTGAAACAAACTCATCTTTTATTTCAGGTTTCAAAGGTCCACAAAGCTTTTCAAGGCCACCCAAAAATATTGTGCCACCCCTCACGTACCTTTATCAACACTAGCAAGGTTCCCCATTTTTCCTCCTACAGACCCAACCAAACAGTCACAGACCATTTTCAATGTGATCAATTATCTTTAAAATACTTGAAACTCTAGTGAGCGAACAACTAAAGGAGCATCTGATTACTCATAACCTCTTATTGAGCTTTCAATCTGGTTTTCACAAAAGGCACAGCACAACCGCAGTAGCTTCAAAGGTAATACAATGTTTTATTGAGGCTATAGACACCAAGCAACACTGAACAGCTCTATTCATTGATCTCTCCAAGGCTTTTGATGCAGTAGATCCCACTATACTGAAGCACAGACCTCTTAGTGCACATTGTTGGGTGGTTTGATAACTGTCAAACAGACTTTAGTACGTAAAAGGCTGAAAGGATCCCCTCTAGCTTCCTACCCAATGGTTGCATTGTTCTTACATGTAACACTTTCTTTTTGTGCTGTCCTTGTTTGATAAACCTAAGCCTAACCTAACCAAGAGACAGGTCATTTTAAAACAGTCTTCAAGTTTGCTGATTACAATTTAGACTGTTTCCTGCACTTGATTGCAACTTCAAATCTAAATTCTAATGAACGAAACTTCTACTCTTTGGCTTTTTTTGATAATCGATGGTGGGAGACACTGTATTGTTATTGTGAGATTATATTTATTTATTTTAACTAAGATGTTGTTAAGATTACATCAGTTAACTCACCCAAAAAAGATCAAATGTCAACAAGTTCAGTTCAAAATCCAGAAGAGCAGCTTGCAGCAGCAAACCAGAGTATTAATCTAACCACAGGGCTGCATCCCTGCTGTGACAGCTACAGCATTGCTGAAAATAACTCCATTTGTTTCCTCTAATGATGACAACAACAGAATGTCTTCCACCCTGATCAACACCCATCAGACAACCCCCAGATGTGTGTCTCATTTCGTCAGACAGACTACCAGCTGTGGCTGCCAGACGTTTCTCTCGTCTCTCAGCCTGAAAACTTGACTTTCAAATGTCACTTTGATGCTCACCACGTTTCTGAGCAATTTTGTTCACAGTCACATGAAATCAACACTAAGAAAGGCAGCACCCATTCATGAATGAAAAAACCTCTACAGGGCTAAGCAAAACCATGTTTAAACACAATACACAGATGATGAAGTCAGCATAAACCAAATGAAAATCAGACACACACGTTGAATCTTCAGGGACATCGACAATAACAGTTTTGAAACGAGCCCAGTAATACAGTTGATGCCTGGTTAGACAGGTAAAAGAGTAAGAGGGAGTCCCAAAATGTAAACCGCTTAAAAAGGAGATGATAACGTACGGTAATGGCAAACAATTTATGGGCAGTGTGGCTTTAAGCACATGAAAAGCACTACCGGTCTCTCTAACCACTGCCATAGAGGGTGAAGCGTTTTGCTCAAGATCACAATGACCAAGCCTGGGTTTGAAATGGCATCCTCATTATTTACAGGACAAACTCCTAACCCCTGAGCCACCATCACCACAACCTGTGATGATAGGCTACATTGCTGTAACTTTGAATTAAAGAACATACAGCAGAAGTAGCTGGTCATGAGCTTTGGGTAATGACCGAAAGAACAAGATTGCGGCTACAAGCGGCCGAAATGAGTTTCCTCCGTAGGGTGGCCGGGCTCAGCCTTAGAGATAGGGTCAGCTCGGACATTCCGGAGGGACTCGGAGTAGAACCGCTGCTCCTCTGTATCGAAAGGAGTCAGTTGAGGTGTTTTGGGCATCTGGTCAGGATGTCTCCTGGACGCCTCCCTGGGGAGGTGTTTCGGGCATGTCCTGCCAGCTGGAGGACCCTGGGTCAAACCAGGACACGTTGGAGAGGTTACATCTCCAATCTGGCCCGGGAACGCCTTGGGGTCCTGCCAGAGGAACTGGTGGAGGTGGCCGGGGAGAGGACGGTCTGGAGCTCCCTAGTTGGGATGCTGCCCCTGCGACCCGGACCCTGATAAGAAAAGGCAGATGATGAAGATGACAGCAGAAGTATGACTGGTCCCAGAACAGAGCCTTGTGGAACCCCACATTGTAAATCAGCAGGCTTGGACAACATGTGACTGGTAAATGGTAAATGGCCTGTATTTGATATAGCCCCTTCTAGAGTCCTGGAACCCCTCAAGGCGCTTTACAACACAATCAGTCATTCACCCATTAACTCACACATTCACACACTGGTGAGGATGAGCTGCAATGTAGCCACAGCTGCCCTGGGGCACACTGACAGAGGCGAGGCTGCCCAGCACTGGTGCCACAGGTCCCTCCGACCACCACCAGCAGGCAATGTGGGTTAAGTGTCTTGCCCAAGGACACAACGACAGCGACAGACTGAGCAGGGCTCGAACCTGCAACCTTCCGATTACGGGGTGAGCACTTAACTCCTGTGCCACCGTCGCCCCATTCAATAAGACTCTGAAACTCCTGCTGATCAGATATGAAGTGAACCATTTAAGCACAGAACTAGACATCCTTATTAGATCAATCATTATACTTACGTTGACCATATCAAAGGCTAAGAAAAAGTCAATCTGGCAGGACCATCACAGTACATCTCCCAGAGTCAGCAGACTTCATGATGTAATTTGACACTTTGAGTAAAGTGATTTTGGTAGAGTGTTGTTGGTTGTTTCTGAAACCCTGATTCAAATGTGACATTTGTCACAAAGTGCAATACAAATTCATTGGCTACAACTCCCTTAAGGATGTTTGCAAAAGCAAGGGGGAGTTATGGGATATTGGAATTTTTCAGTTTTTTCAGTGGATTAAACAATGACATGTTTAATGGAGCACAGAGAAACTCTAGTTACAAGGACATGTTAGTTATTTTACTGACCCTAGGTCCATTAGCATGAAAAGCAGTTTTAAAAACTTGCTTTGTGGGGAATAAGTCTAACCCGCTGTTGGGGGAGAAAAATATACCATTTCTTTAAGGAAATGTAGTCACTGTATGTACTTGTGAGAGCTAAAAGTTCGTTCTTCTCTGTGCTGGGGGAAAGTTCAAAAGCTATATGTCTAATTTGAAGAAACATTTGGAGTTACACCACGGCAGTCAGTACTGCATTTATGTGTATATATATATATATAAATATATATATATATATATATATATATATATATATATATATATATATATATATATATAAAATGGCAATCGTATCTAAATTCTACTTTAGATGTCAGAAGACACATTGTTGACATTACTGTTAAAGATGCAAAAGTGAGTTTTGGCAAATTCAGTAAAAGATGTGGATGTTTGTGTCGAAATATTATTTTTTGTCTATTTTTTTACTGCTTATTTTTTTAATTTAAAACAAGCAGAGACATTTTGAGATTTTATATTCTGATACCTGTTTTATTGAGTTTTGTACTTCTCTAATACTTGAAGATTTTAGTTTAAAATAAATCTCTTTCATTTATCCAAATCAATGAAATAACCTTTAACATAAGCTTTTAACAATAAATATCCTAAATTAAAATACCCATCTGATATCCTCAAATGTCATTTAAAATTACCAGACAGCATTAGGTATTGATCAAAAACCTGATTATTTTGCATCGTGAAATATATCAATATTGAATGAATATTGTGAATATTTTTCATATCGTCACCTTACTGCATCCCTATTTCTGTTCTGAGTGCATAATTTCTTCCAAAAGTCCATTTCTGTCTATCTTTCCAACAAAGGAAGACTCCAGGAAGATGAGGTCTGGTTGCATGACTAAAATTATTTGCATCAAATGGATCTCACCTGTGTTCTAAATACACATCTGAACAAAATCCTAAGAGACCTCTCCTTTCCACAGAGACCACAACCAGAAGAGGTGTGTTGATGTTCTATAGACATAGATTCTAATGTTCTTTCCCTAAAAAAAACCTTCTGTCTAGTTTTTTATGCATAAAGATGTAATGAACCATTAAATATGAATTAATCTGTTTATCAAAGGAAGCCAGAAATAATGGTGAAAAGTCCACTGTTGGCAGTCTTTCTCATATACAATAACATATTTTTCCTAAATGAGAGGAAAGCAGTTTATCGCTGAATCCTGCTACAGAGGATCTGAAGATGAACTGAGACTTAAACACCTCTTTTTAGAACAAGACAAAAGAATGCAGCTGCATTCTGCACCATTTGGAAACAAGAGAGGTGAAGCCGGGAGCCACCAAAGTACAGTAAATCACAATAAAAAAAATGTAATGCAATTAAAACATTTCCAAAGCCTGTCTAGAAAGCATATGCATAATTTATTCAGCTGACTTAAACTAGATTTTGTTACATCACTGATCTACCTGTCCGGAATAAAATCAGGTTACTCACAGTGGATCAGCAGACCGAGGTCAATTGAACAGTATCCACTAGATCATTGATATCAATCCTCGGGTGCCGCTGTCCAGCATGTTTTAGTTGTTTCCCTGCTTCAGCACACCTGATTTTAATCAGTGGGTGATTAACAGATCTTGAAAACCTGGTGAACAAATGATTAAGCCACTGAATTAGTTGTGTTGGAGCAGGAAAACAATTTAAACATGCTGGTTAGTGTCACTCAAGGACCAGGATTGTCCACTCATGCGTTAGACTCCCTGAGATTAAAAAGCATAACCTCCAGACTTCTTTCCAGTATAATGTTGAAAATTAGATTGCATTGATACTTCAACATCATCAAAGACTTCTAACAAGGGATCTAAATAATGATGTTGGCCACATTTAGGGGAAACCTTTTAGTAAATTTAGTAGCTAAAGTAAATTTCATCTGCATGAAAATGGAACAAAAAAAGCCCATATATCCTAAAAATCAAACCAAGCACCAACAAATTTGTAGAAAGCAGCAAGGGGCCAAGTATTGATCCCTGAGGAACCCCACAGGAAAGAGTATTCAACAGTGTGTAGCAATTTTGTGTGACACAACAATCTGTGATCCAGATAGAACATAAACCTATCCAGGGCGATGCCACCCACCTGGAATACCAACAAAATGTCGTTGACGGCATATAAGGAACATGTGGTCCAGCAGACAAGTACGACAGCACCAAAAATTACAAAGTATCTAGAGTCAGTGGCCAAAGGAATATAATTAGTTTAAAGACATGGCAATTCATTTTTATTCCGATATTACCAACACACCCACTCAGCTCTGTGACTACCTCAGGTTCAGCCATGAGTTATCTCAACCTTGGTTAGCCCCAGTCATCTCTAAAGGGGGAAGAAAATCGTGTTCAGGTGATGCTGACCTCAGAATCTGACAAGGACTCAGAGGGGGAGTTGTTGGAGATATAATAGATGTCTAGAGAAAGCAGGGTTACCCTTCTGCTGTGTTTGTCCTTGAGATAGAAAACACGAGTCAGCTGGAATCGAGGAGGGTTGAGGCTGATTTGATTCAATCTGGCCCCAAAAGGGTTGAGGAACAAAATAAGTGTACATCTGGTTGTGGAGCTGAGGTTTGCACATGGACAAAGAAAATACCAAAAAAACGTAAGATGTGGATCTATTTGTTATTCGTTCAAGGTCTGGATATTCCTAGTATATCCTGTAATGTGAGTGCTCAAACATTCTTCTTTGTTATTTTCCTCTTGTCCAACAAGGATGTTAGCAATAGCTCAGGTTAGTAGCTCAGGCCAGCATTGTTCTGCAGTTAGCATTATCATGACCAAGGTTTATACATTGCAGAAGTTGAAGTGGGTAGGGTCATGCAAATGTGAGGTGGTGTGTCTTGTTAAACCAGATTTTCTCAGAACAAACCATTTCCATGTAGCCGTTACAACATCAATAGTTTACAAAGGAAAGCAGGTCAGAGCTGGCACAGGTATTTTGGGATGATACATTGGGATGACACCCCAAACTGCGTAAACTCAACTACAAAGCCAATCCCATAATAACCTATGTTGTATTTGCCTTCGCAGGCTGCTCTTTGGAATGCCACATTGGACACCCCAAGCATGATCTGAAACTGTGCTGCACATGAGGCAGAGCAGAGATGGATAAGTCATAAACAGAGGCAAACAAAGCACAGCTGATGGTGTTGTTGGTGGGGGAGGATGATGGGAGGGTGGGGGAGGGTACGTATGTTGCTTAAATGTCAGAGTGAGGTGAGACGAGACAAAGTGAGAGAGAGACTGGATGATGCTGCCTTCTGCACACAGAAACCGCGCTCACCACCCAACACTGAAATAACCGATAGGATGTAAATAATTAATAGATGAAGACACAATCATGTTTGTCCTCCACTGCAGTCAGATGGAGATTTTTCTTTACACGTCATGAGATTTAAATCCTGATATGATCTTCGGGAATGCAACTAATACTAAATACATTCCAGTCTTTCTTCTGCATGTTTAGAAGTAATTGGCCTGTATTTGTTATAGCAACTTCTAGAGTGCTAAAGTCCCCCAAGGTGCTTTACAATGCGATCAGGCATTCATTCATTCATTCACACACACATTCACACACTGGCGATGATGAGCTACAATGTAGCCAGAGCTTCCCTGGAAACAGAAGTGGGGCTGCCGAACACTGGTGCCACCAGTCCCTCTGACCACCTCCAGCAGGCAAGCTGGGTGAAGTGCCTTGCCCAAGGACACAACAGCAGCACCTATGATTGATCCTACAACCCTCTGATTAGTAGGCAACCCACTCTACCTCTACTGCTGACTGCTGACCCAAGGGTAAAGAAGGGTTTGCTGAGTGAGGATCTTTATCACCACAACAATTACACCTGAGAGTAAGATTATCTGGTTTAGTCTTGAGAAGGTGCTAGTATTTGCATTTGCTGTTCATAATATGATCTGTATAATGAATAAAGGAGTTGTGAGGCAAAAGAAGGTGAATTTTATAGAATGTGACACATTAGGAGAGGAAGAGTCAAGTGTATTATAGTTGGAATTTGTTTTAAAATTACAAACAAAAGAAAACTATTATTCCTCTTGTTGAGAGTATCATCAACCCTAAAGCTTTAATCATCTGCTCAGAACTCTCCCCCAAAAGTCTCACCCTAGATGGATGGATGTTTTGATTTGACTGCTGCAAAGGATCATTAAACTGAAGCTGAACATTTCGTGTGAAGTGGAGGTCGGGTTAGATGGCTGAGCGAGCACAGCGGGGAGCCAGTGGGATGTGAGAGGAATCCGGGATGGGATGAAACACCAGCACCACCCTCACACCTCCCGGGGGCTTAGACATGCTGCAGAGAGCTGCGACTGTTTATGAGCTCCACATTAAAGCAGGAGAAGGGTTTTCTTGTTCTTTTTATTTTTATTTTACAATAAAATCACAATCAGGATCTTCCTTTTCTGAGCCACTTGCTCCTCACTAGGCTCATCAGTCATCAGGTGAGAGGTGGGGGACACCCCGGACAAGCCCCCAGTCCATCACAGGTACACATAAAGACAAACAACCTGACAAAACCCACACGTGCTTGGATAGAACACGTTGCCTCAACGAGTACGTTTGTTAAACAATGGCATACAAACCAAAGACTGCATCTCTTTTCTGTAGGAGGTGGTCACCATTTATTCTGTCCTGGGTTCTATTTGATTTTTATACTGAATCCTAATGAAGGCAATACAAGAAAAAAATGTGAGTTTGAACAAATGTTTGCATGAACGGCACTAAAACAAATGTGTATCTCAGTTTATGGAGCCAACGTGGAATACATTGGAATGTGATTTAAAAAAATGTTTAGCTATCGCGCAATTTAAGAAACTTTACAAACAGAAAATATTACAATCTCATCATTAAGCAATAAATTATGGAAAATGGTGGTTTGTTTTGCATGTTATTTTGTACAAATATGACTATAACGTTGGATGCTATTTTGTGTTATGTAATGTGTTTTGCAGATGATGTGGTCCTGTTGGCTTCATCAGAACATGATTTTTGGCTTTCGCTGAAGCGGTTTGCAGCAGAGTGTGAAGCAGCTGGGATGAGCATCAGCTCCTCTAAATCCAAGACCATGGTTTTGATTCGGAAAAGGGTAGAATGCCCTCATCGGGTCAGGGATGAGATCCTGCCCTAAGTGGAGGAGTTTAAGTATCTCGGGGTCTTGTTCACGAGTGAGGGAAAACTGGAGCGTGAGATCGATAGGTGGATTGGTGCTGCATCTGCAGTGATGCGGGCGTTGTACCGGTCTGTCGTGGTGATAGAGAGCTGTCAGAAGGCGAAGCTCTCGATTTACCAGTCGATCTACGTTCCTACCCTCACCTATGGTCATGAGCTTTTGGTAGTAACCAAAAGAACAAGATCGCGGATACAAGCGGCCAAAATGAGTTTTCTCTGCAGAGTGGCTGGGCTCTCCCTTAGAGATAGAGTGAGATGCTCAGTCATCCAGGAGGGGCTCTGAGTAGACCCGCTGCTCCTCCACATTGAGAAGAGCCAGTTGAGATCGCTCGGGCATCTGGTCAGGATGCCTCCTGGACGCCTCCCTGGTGAGGTTTTACGGGCACGTCCAACCGGGAAGAGGCCTAAGGGTAGACCCAGGACACGGTGGAGGGACTACGTCTCTCACCTGGCCTTGGGATTCCCCCAGAAGAGCTGGCCCAAGTACCTGGGGAGAGGGAAGTCTGGGCCTCTCGACTTATGCTACTGCCCCTGTGACCCAACTCCGGATAAGTGGAAGAAAATGGATGGATGGATGGATGGATGGATGGATGGATGGATGGATGGATGGTTATGTGTTTTGTATTCAGTACTGGGGGGTGGTTATGTAAGATTTTCATCCTCTATCCCCATGTTTTCACAAAGAAGATGGTTATGACTATTGTTGTACAATTAATTAATTAATTGATGTGATTACGTGAAATAAATTTGTGAAATGAAATGAATGAATGAATAATTAAACACAGATATTTTTTTTGCTGGGTTTGCACTTGTCCCACATGCTGATGGTGTTGTAGAGAGAAATCAGACTTTAACCTCCTGAGACCTGCAGCCACTGGTTTTCCAGCACTATGAGATGATTCTGTTCAACTTTGAACCATCCTTACTCAAAGAAACTAGCTTTTCATTTTTTATTTAAATTTGTTACCAATTATTCCGTTGGTGTTTGATTATACAAATACTCTAATTACTAAATTTTCTAAAGTGTTTTAACTGCTGTCTGATACTAAAGAATTACAGTAAGTCAGTCATGTAGTAAAAATTGGAACTTCCACAATCAGTGCCTTATTTTACCCTCTAAGGAAAATCTTTTCCTAAGCTAAGACTGACCTTCCTCTCGATTTTAGACGCATTCAGCATCTCATGACATGGTGTTGGTTTAAGATGCTGTGTTTAAATTCCTTTTTGACTGATGCTTAAAGAGCAAGTCACCCCCAAATCAACTTTTTTGTGGCTGATAAACTATATAAATGAGTGTCTTAACTGTGCAGTGCACACGTGTAGTCAGTAATTTGGTACTTTAGTGCATCTTAGTTTGAATGTAAACAGACTGCCTCAGTGTTGCACCCTCTTCAGGTAAAAACTCTGCCTTGCATTTGAATTTAAATCCGCCATTGCTATTGGCTAAGAGGTACCCTATGATGTTAGCTAGTACATTATGATGGCACGATGTTTTTGTGAGACTGTTGTGTGTGTGTGTGTGTGTGTGTGTGTGTGTGTGTGTGTGTGTGTATGTGTGTGTGTGTGTGTGTGTGTGTGTTTGTATGTTGTGTGTGTGTGTATGTTGTGTGTTGTGTATTGTGTGTGTGTGTGTGTGTGTGTGTGTGTGTGTTGTGTGTTGTGTGTTGTGTGTGTGTGTGTGTGTGTGTGTGTGTGTATGTTGTGTGTGTGTGTGTGTGTGTGTGTGTGTGTGTATGTTGTGTGTTGTGTGTGTGTGTATGTTGTGTGTTGTGTATTGTGTGTGTGTGTGTGTGTGTGTGTGTGTGTGTGTGTGTGTGTGTGTGTGTGTTTTAGTAGCTGCACCATCTTGGTCTGCCAGAAAGTGGGAGTGGAGTAAAACTCTGGTAGGGGGTGACTTGCTCTTTAAAGATTTGTTGCAATAGAACCCATTCCTGGAGTGTTGTAGTCTGTCTGGTTTAGCTCTTGTCTGTCATGGAGAATGCAAGATGAGCAGTAGATCGTGCTCCTCCAACAAGCTAATAATAATTGTGATCATGGGATTGTGTTTGTTTGCATCCAGGAGGTGTTAGTCTGGAATGGTGACAGTTTCATGACCCATCAAAAAGCGACAGGGATTAAATTCTGTTTTAGAGGCTTTTCTTCTGCCGCAGGAACTATCAGAGCCTTGAGTATTTGGACAAACACTTGCCTAGTAGCGTTAGCTCAGCAGATCAGAGCCACTGTGTCAGTGTACGCACTCCTAATATAAATCAGTTGGATTAGTGGCAGTTACAGGTCATGGATTTCATTCCTGGAACACTGCCAACACAGATTAAATGGTAGATTTGAGCAAAGAGCTGGTGGTTCAAATGTTCTCATCCCTCTAGGAGGCTCTGGTACAATCCCTGGTCAGTACTCCATTTATGCAGGACACTCCACCCCCTCCCCTACTCATTCCAGATTCTTAGTATGTAGAAATCAGAGTCCACAGTTTGTTGGCATGTGCTAAGAGGAGTCCAGGGGCCCAAACCTCACCCTTTCAGTAACTGCCCCACAGGACTAGTGCAGTGCTGCTGGCTGTATGAATATAAAATGACAAACCTGGAAAGGTTTCAGTGTTATGGAGAAGATTATTTTCAGGGAATAACTGGCATTAATATTTAATGGTGAAGAATAATCTGTGGAGGAGGCTGCATAATGGTCCGGTCTGCTGTGAAATTGGGCCGTAGACGAGCTCCATAAAAAATTCTCTTCATCTACAACATATCTGCTACTCTGAAGAAGGGACAACTTTTAGAAGACATTCTGAAGGGTACCAACGCTGCTACTGCCTCCAAAGTCATCTATCAACCTTCTATATTTCACCAACAATCTTAGTCTGGAACTACATCTGTGTAAGAAGTGTAACAAGGGCTAAAATCAATGGAAATGTTCAAGCTGTGGCCAGTGGCTCATCAAGGTTGCAATGGTCACAACAGTAGGGTCACTGTGGAGAACCCACATCTGTGACACAGGTACAAATAAACCTAAAGAAGAAAAATGGACATAAAGAAGGACCTGCTTCAGGAAATAGAAGTGAGTCAGATCTAGGGCTGCAGCTATCGAATATTTTTGTAATCGAGTACTCTATTGAATCTTTTATCAATTAATCAAGTGCTCTAATAAATTACCCTTTTGTGTTTGTAAACCATTATATCAAACAGCATGTTATAAAATATGAAAGACCTCTTAAAATGAGCAGGCAATTGCCAGTTTTTCTACAAGATTTATTCAAAATTAGTTTTCAAAACTTCAGCACTTAAACTTTACTTCACAGTAAACAAACTCCTGCGCAAAAAATAAGTATACAACCTGAGCCGATTTTCCCCTCGCGCGAGAATCTACTAGCCTGGCAAGCCAGATAAAAACTAGGAGGATAACTGTTGAAGTAGCGCTGCGAGCGGCTGCGGCCCAAACAGAACCAGAACCGCTCACGGCGCATGCGCAAACATGGCTCGCCAGCTATTCCCCTATTAACACACGTCCGTTTAAATTTCTACACTTTTTTCACACACACTAACGAGGATTGTCGAGAAAGCATGTTTACCGTGGTTATGTCAAATTATACTATCTCAAAACATTTATTTACTTTCTTTCGTTTTTCTCATAAATACCTGCGTCCTCCTGCAGCGATCCCGAGGGACAACAGACATCAATAACAACACAATAAAAACTGCTGACGTGTTGCTACCAGACGACAGTGTGAGCTGAAACTAAGTGCTACAAATGAAAAAGCCACACAGTGTCCACAGAAAATATAGCGGACCTCCGAGTCCGCTTGCAGAAGTGACATTTACATGTGGATGTTTCCTGGTCAGCTGCTGCAACATCGAGGAATAGACTAAATCCATTTTACAGTATTTACACTTACGACGTGAAAACTGGTGCCACACCTTTGACATTTTCTGTCTTTTTCGCACTCCACCGGGGTCCACGTTGTCCTCCATGGCTTAAGAGAAAGTTAAGTTACATTCGCTACTCGCGTGTGCATTCAGTGCAGTGAGTATGTGCGTCACTTATTTGGGTCCGGGTGAAACAAGACCCCGGGTGATTGCAAAGCCATGAATTAATTAAACATGAATTAAACGAAGCCTCGAGGCAGATAATTTGATTTGAGGCTTATTTGTACTCGAATTATTCGAGGTACTCGAGGAATCGTTTTTTTTTTTATCTCAAATCATTGAAAAAAACATCAAATTAAACATGCACTCATCCATTTTCCTAGTGCATAAAATAAGACAAAATATGGATTAAAATTAACATATGCTGATGAATAAACAAACAAACAAAAATACAAAAAACAAAACAAAACAAAACATACAGTAACATACAACTGTTTAAGAGGGCACTGGATGAAGCAAAAGCTTATCTAGTCCAGCCCCAATTCAGTTTACTCAAATAATGTTTGTTCACGTTAGCAAATACAAAGTTGAAAACTTTTTTCATGCAGGTCATTCTATCATCACCTTACTACATGATAAAGTACAGTAACAAAACAGTTGTTCACATGAATCTACAGAAAAGGAAAACAAATTAAAACAAAACAAACAACAAAATATAATATATAATTCGTTATCAATTACAACTGATGACCTTTGACCCAGCTCTCACCCTGGATTCTCATGTCAATTCTCTTGTCCGCTCTTCCTTCTTCCATCTCAGGAACATTGCTAAGCTGAGTCCCATTCTGTCCCGCTCTGAACTTGAGACAGTTCTCCACACCTCCATCTCCTCACGCTTAGACTACTGTAACTCTCTTTTCACGTGTCTGAGCAGAACCTCCCTGAACCGTCTACAGGTGGTTCAGAATGCCTGTGCTCGGCTTCTGACCAAGTCCTCCAAACACACCCACATCACCCCGCTTCTCCTCCAGCTTCACTGGCTGCCAGTCAACTTCAGAGTTCATTTCAAGATCCTGGTTCTGGTCTATAGGGCCTTACATGGACAAGCACCATCTTACATTGGTGATCTTCTCAGTCCCTACACCCCCAGCAGGTCCCTGAGGTCCAGTGACCAAAGCCTACTGGTTGTGCAGCACCAGGCTAAAGACCAAAAGTGACAGATCATCTGCTGCTATTGCCCCCAGACTCTGGAACTCTCTCCCCCTGAGCCTGAGATCAGTGGACTCAGTGGTCTCCTTTAAAAATCAGCTGAAGACTCACTTGTTCAAGCTGGCTTTTGTATGACCTTCTTCACCACTATCTCTTTATTCTGCTCTCCCCACCTATTCCACCTTCCTCAGGGCCCACTGATTTCCCTTTTTCCTATTCACTCTCTCTCTCTCTTTAATTTACATTATCACAATTGTCTATTTTTTGCTCATTTTAAATATATTTTTAACCATTTTCTAAATAATTTTGGATATTTTTACATTTTTTGTGTTTGTGAAGCGCCTCGTGATTTTTATCTTGAGAGGCGCCATAGAAATGATATCTTCTTCATCTTCTTCTTCTTCTTCTTCTTCTTCTTCTTCTTCTTCTTCTTCTTCTTCTTCTTCTTCTTCTATCACTTACTAGTGCTTTTTGTGGTTGAGAATACCTTGTTTTATTTATTATCCCAATGCTTCTAGCTAATTTAAAACATACAGATTCTATGTGTGGCTTCCAACAGAGCTTATAATCAATAAAGATCCCCAAAAACTAAATTTCATATACTCTTTCACTGGCCATCTCATTAACGGTCAAGTTGATCTCATTACCATTTCCTTTATTTCCAAATAACATCAACTTTGTTTTGCTGACATTTAATGACAGTTTGTTTTTATCAAACCAATTCTTAAGCTTACTCAACTCTTTCTGGACCATTTGTACCAGTTACTGTGTATCTTCTGCTGAACACAAAATATTTGTATCATCAGCAAACATGATAAATTTCAACGAATCTGAAACTGTGTAGATATCATTTATATATAAAATAAATAATTTGAGGCCGAGTAACGACCCTTGCGGAACACCACAGTCAATGTCGAGACACCTAGACTTGTGATGACCCAACTGGACATACTGAGCTCTGTTACTCATATAACTTTTTAGCCACTTAAGAGCTATCCCCCTTATACCATAGTTTTCCATTTTTGATATAAGTATGTTGTGATTGACTGTATCAGAGGCTTTGTTCAAATCAATAAAAAATTCCCAGAACATATTTTTTCCTATCAAGAGTTGTGGATATGTCCAACCAATTCCATTCGAGCTTGTTAAGTAGATCTACCTGATCTAAAACCATACTGGCTGTCCAATAAAAAGCCATTTTTTTCTACAAATTTTTCCAGCTTGTCATTGTCAATTTTTTCCAATATCTTTGAAAACTGAGGTAACAAGGAGACCGGTCTGTAGTTTGTAAATTGATTCTTATTGCCAGATTTGTAAAGGGGAACCACCTTAGCCACCTTCATATTATTTGGGAATATTCCTGTTTTAAATGATAAATTAAATATATACGTGAGAGGTTCAACAACACAATCAATAGTTTGTTTAACTAAAAACATATATATGCCATCTCCATCTGATGAGAATTTAGTTTTACATATTCTGACAGTTTCATGAATATCCTTTTGAGTCACTTCTTCAAGTAGTAATGAATCCACCACACCGTCCAACTCACCTTAACCATTGGATCCAGACTCCACATAACTATTTATTTTGCCTGCCAATTTTGGACCAACCCCAACAAAAAATTCATTGAAATTTTCTACTTTCAGCTGTCTATCGTAAATGTCACTGTTATTACTGACAAAATAATCTGGATGGTTTATGCCCTCACAGCGCTTCTTAATTATTGTATTTATCACATTTCAGCCCTAGCCAGATCACGGTTGAGCTGAACACGACAGGCTCAGGAATCGTATTTCTTGGTATTTGAACATCTTGCCTCTGATTGGCCAACAGCAACATGACTCTCTGAGCTCTGCAATGTTGATATTTTATCTCCACAAATAACACAAGCCCGAAGGAGTTCTGATGTGTGGTGAAGTTGCTAATGCTAACAGTTAGCTTCTAAAACACTGGACGTTCTCTGCTGTTTCCTGGATGCTAAGCCAACACAGCCTTCCTCGTCACAAGTCAAGATGGTCCTTGAATGTTAAGTGACAGTGTGGCATACACTCACTGGCCAAAATGTCCAACTGCATGTTAACACAAATTGCTGACCAGCCAATCAAATAGTGGCAACTCGATGCATTTAGGCAGGTAGGCATGGTCAAGACGATTCACTGCAGTTCAAATCGAGCTTCAGAATGGGGAAGAAAGGTGATTTAAGTGAATTTGAACGTGGAATGGTTGTTGGTGCCAGATGGGCTGCTGTGAATATTTCAGAAACTGCTGATCTTCTGTGATTGTCACACACACCCATCTCTAGGGTTTACAGAGAATGGTCTGAAAAAAGAAATCATCCAGTGAGCAGCAGTTCTGTGGGTGAAAATGTCTTGTTGATGCAAGAGGTCAGAGGAAAATGGCCAGACTGGTTCAAGCTGATAGAAAGGCAACAGTAACTCAAATAACCACTCGTTACAACCAAGGTATGCAGAAGAGAAACTCTGAACACACAACATGTCGCACCTTGAGGCAGATGGGCTACAGCAGCAGAAGACCACACTGAAGGCCACTCCTGTCAGCTAATGGGCCATTCCCATCTGTACCGGGTCGGCCCGGGCCGGGTAGCATAGGTTGTTTACATATCTGGGTGGCCTGGTATTTTTCCGGGCCAACCAAGGCTCATTCTCACTCCTTCCATTAGAGCAAGCCTCTGATTGGTGGGTAGAATCAGCCCACATGGGCTTAAGGCAAGGATGTGTGGAATCAACCGGGCCAGGCTGGGGCCGACTGGGGCTACCCGGCCCGGGCCGACCTGGTACAGATGGGAATGGCCCATAAGAACAGGAAACTGAGGCTACAATTCACACAGGCTCACCAAAACTGGACAATAGAAAATTGGAAAAAGGCTGCCTGGTTGGATGAGTCTCGATTTCTGCTGCAACTTTCAGATAGAAGGGTCAGAATTTGGTGTCAACATCATGAAACATGGATCCATCCTACCTTTTAACAGCAGTTCAGGCTGGTGGTGGTGGTGTGATGGTGTGGGGGACATTTTCTTAGCACACTTTGGGCCCCTTAGTACTAACTGATCATCATTGAAACACCACAGCCTGCCTGACCAGTCCATTCCTTTATGACCACAGTGTACCCATCTTCTGATGGCTACTTCCAGCAGGATAATGACTCAAGACTCAAGACAGCTTTACTAGTCCCCAAGGGGCAATTTGAGACAGCATTGTGAAGCAGCCGGCAATAAAATCTCTAAATTCTAAAAACACAACCAATTTACACATTTGTAAAACCCATAAAACCTATTTACGCATTCATGTCACAGCCTCACATGTGAATGACCAACAATGAGTAAACCTTTGGCTCTCACACACACACACATACACACACACACACACACACACACACACACACACACACACATACACACACACACACACACACACACACACACACACACACACACACACACACACACACACACACACACACACACACACACACACACACACATACACACACACACACACACACACACACACACACACACACACACACACATGCATACATGTAACTACATGCACACACACACACACACACACACACACACACACACACACACACACACACACACACACACACACACACACATACAAGTAATGCACACGCCCCCTATCTGCACTGAGAATTAAGAAGAAGCACAGCTCTGGGACCAAAGGAACTTCTCCTCCTCTGTGTTTTACAGCATGGGCATCGAAGTCGGCTTTTGGAGGGCAGCCACTCGAAAACAGTATGAAGAGGGTGTGATGGGTCTTTAATGATTTTCTGTGCTAAACTTCCTGTATGCTG
This sequence comes from Nothobranchius furzeri, assembly GCF_043380555.1. NCBI lineage: Eukaryota > Metazoa > Chordata > Actinopteri > Cyprinodontiformes > Nothobranchiidae > Nothobranchius > Nothobranchius furzeri. The sequence goes on along the minus strand of NC_091751.1, from coordinate 23,414,967 downwards.
GTCACATTGAGAAGTTAAGCTTCGCAGTGGTAGTCCAATGATCCGAGAGCGCACCTTGACGGTGCTTTGTAGACGGTTTCTATACTTCAGGCTGACAGAATAAAACCAACAGGGGATGGAAAATGAGATAATACTCTCTATAAAAGAATAATAGAAAGTCAGTAAAATGTCCTTCCTGACTCCAAATTAATTCAGCTTCCTCAGGAGGTAAAGTCGTTGCTGGCACTTTCTGAGGATGTCCTCAGTGTTGGAAGCGAATTTCAGGCGGTGATCAAAGGTGGTCCCTAGATATTTAAACTCTTCAACCAGCTCCACTGGCTGTCCATGAATGATAGTGGAGGCAGCGGTAACCAGCGTTCTCTGTTTGTTTGAGAAGGACACCACCATCTCCTTAGTTTTGGTCACTTTCAGCTCCAGGCCTGCAGTGTCACACCAATCCACAAACTCCTGCAGGACCTGCCCGTGGTAAACAGTAGGGCCTGACAGAAGAGACAGGAGCACAGTGTCGTCAGCGTATTTTACCATATAACTGTCAGGCTGGATGGATCTACAGCCATCTGTGTAGAGAATGAAGAGTAGAGGAGACAACACGCAGCCTTGTGGGGTGCCAGTGGAGGTGTAATGCACCATGTCGTAAAGCTCCAATCATCTCAGACTGGTTTCCTGAACATGACAATGAGTTCACTGTACTCAAGTGGCCTCCACCGACATCTCTGCAGCAACTGCTGCTGCTATCATGTCAATAAGGACCAAAATCCCTTAGGAATGTTTCCAGTACCTTGTTCGATCCATGCCACGAAGGATTAAGGCAGTTCTGAAGGCAAAGGGGGTTCCAACCAGGTACTACCAAGGTGAACCTAACAAAGTGGCCAGTGAGTGTAGATCTGTCAAGTTTTTATAATCCTAGAGTCCAGCTTCTGGCTATTTTCTATCAGAAGCTAATGCAGCAAATATGTGTAGGAGACTATTTGATGTTCAGCCTACAAGAAAAACTCACAGTGACTAATTTTAAATCAGAAATAATCATTAAAAAATATACTTTTCGTGATGTTGGCCTTTAACATTTAGAAAGTAGAGGACATTTAATTATTTAGATGATTTAGATTAATAAACCATTTTTATGCAGTAGTTAAATAAATAGTCATGTAAAGGGTATACTGAACAATATACCTGTTCTGCTACACACGTCAGTCATCTGCCAGGAGAAAGCTGACATGAAGCCCCCCCCACACACACACACACAGTGTTTTGTGCAGACACAGGGGATTTAACATGAAAGCTGCAGACATCCCCCGCCACCCCTCCAGTTTATCACAGTAGAATATTCAGGGATGGAGTTTTCTCACAAACGCTGAAGCCAGCAGCTTTCTCTGGATGCTCACGGTCTTCCTTAATGAGACCCAGTCCCACAGAAAAAGAGGAGGAAGCACAGGAAGCTGTGAAGAGAACCCCGGTGTGGTAAAGGTCTGTAAATCCAGACTAAAAACAGGCAGATCAACAGAAATGATAAGATGACGTGGACCCAGAAGAGGTAGATTGATTATGGATATGAACTCCATCAGGTGAGCAGTCTCTCCTTGAAGCAAGAGACGCAGCCAACTTCACCTGCTGGACTCTTGCTTCAGATCGAGGTTAGGAAGTTGAGTCATTTTGGTGATTTTGATTCATTTTTCATCAAAAACTTTTATTTGTAATGGTAAATCCATTTTGTCAGGATGGCGTGGCCTCAGTCACGGATGGGGGTTGTGTCATTTGAATCTGACCTCCTCATGAAGTCAGACATTGCCAGACAGCGTTGCTCAAAGGCACCCTGTTTCAGCTCATACCTGCTCTCAGCTTCAGAAAATCCCAAACCAGGAGTGCATCCAACATGCAACGCAATCAGCAGAACTCAGCCATTACCGTAACATCCGGTAGAAAACAGTGGGACTCGTGTAAAACGGGTGGGAAAGCTTCGGTGGAGACAAGGTCACAACAACTCAGGTGATCTAAACACAGTTCTGTCAAAACCCTTGTGTTAACTCTCCCAAGAGCAGAGCCGAGAAGACCATCAGGGTTCTTCCTCCTGCTGGTTATCTCATGATGACACTGATGTCATAGAAGGCCAAATAAAAGCAGCTCTTCAGCGAGAAGAAAGCCTTCGGGAATGTGCTGAAAACTGAGGGGAAAGTTGACCAAACTTCCCATTGATAGGGTTTAGTTCTGATGGACAACCATCAGACCTGAGCTAAGTAGAGATATCAGGAGGACAACAGCATTATGAGAAAAGAAAGTCTAAGCATATCCCAAAGCCATCGGGAAGCTGCAGCTGGGTAAAAACAACTGCAGGATCTGTTCCCAGTTTGTCTCATCCTTGCTTGTGCTTGGTGCAGGCCATGGGGGGTGGGGGATGTCCAGGCTCAGCTGGACCGGGACAATGAGGTAATGATTCAGAGAACGGCCTCAGGTATAAGACTGACAGCTGCAGCATTTTCCATCTGTCTGTGTGCAAAAGAGACCTGAGGGGAAGAAGAGGAGGTGACGAGCTGCCACCCAAACCTCTGGCTAAATAAGAACAGGAAGATAACATATGTGTGTTACAGTTTAACGGTAGACGATGTGGAGGAGGCCTGAAACCAGACATGTTTTGGTTTTTTTGCTAGAAGGAATGTTGCAGGCATTGTTAGCACAAATGTTTTAGGTGTTTTAGGTCCTTCCTGTCCAACAGTCATTGTGCCATGAAGAGGCTGATCCCACGCACTCACATTTTTGGGAGAGCTGATAGGACCCTCCCACAGTTTGAATGAGTTTTGCATCCTAGAACCCAGAATGCTGGAAACAGCCATCTGGCGCCTCAGGGGGGAAAGCAGTGCGTGACCAACACCATCTATAGTGGGGACGGTGTGCGTCTGACTTCTACTCAGGACGTTGTTGATCGGTGGGCAGAATACTTCGAAGACCTCCTCAATCCCACCGAGACGTCTTCCAGTGAGGAAGCAGAGTCTGGGGACTTTGGGTTGGCCTCTCAAATCTCTGGTGATGAGGTCACCGAGGTGGTTTAAAAGTTCCTCTGTGGCAAGGCTCCAGGGGTGGATGAGATCTGCCCGGAGTTCCTTAAGGCTCTGGATGTTGTGGGGCTGTGTTGGCTGACGCGGCTCTGCAATATAGCGTGGACATCGGGGACAGTCCAACTGGACTGGCAGACCAGGGTGGTGGTTCCCTTATTTAAAAAGGAGGACCGCAGGGTGTGTTCCAACTACAGGGGATCACACTCCTGAGCCTTCCTGGTAAGGTCTATTCAGGGGTTCTGGAGAGGAGGGTCCGTCGGATTGTTGAGCCTCAGATTCAGGAGGAGCAATGTGGTTTTCGTTCTGGCCGTGGAACACTGGACCAGCTCTATACCCTTAGGGGGATCCCGGAGGGTGCGTGGGAATTTGCTCAACCAGTCTACATGTGTTTTGTGGATTTGGAGAAGGCGTTTGACCGCTTCCCTTGGGGGGGCCCTGTGGGGGTTACTCCAGGAGTATGGGGTACCAGGCCCTCTGATACTGGATGCTAGGTTCCTGTATGACCGGTGTCAGAGCTTGGTCCGCATTGCCGGCAGTAAGTCGGGCTCGTTCCCAGTGAGAGTTGGACTCTGCCAAGGCTGCCCTTTGTCACAGATTCTGTTCATAACCTTTATGGACAGGATTTCTAGGTGCAGCCGAGGTGTGGAGAGCATCCGTTTTGGTGGCCTGAGGATCAGGTCTCTGCTTTTTGCAGATGATGTGGTCCTGTTGGCTTCATCAGAACATGATCTTCAGCTTTCACTGGAGCGGTTTGTAGCCGAGTGTGTAGCAGCTGGGATGAGAATCAGCTCCTCTAAATCTGAGACCATGGTCTTGATTCGGAAAAGGGTAGAATGCCTTCTCCGGGTCAGGGATGAGGTCCTGCCCCAAGTGGAGGAGTTTAAGTATCTCGGGGTCTTGTTCACGAGTGAGGGAAAACTGGAGCGTGAGATCGATAGGCGGATTGGCGTTGCATCTGCAGTGATGCAGGCGTTGTACCGGTCTGTCGTGGTGAAGAGAGAGCTGAGTCAGAAGGCAAAGCTCTTGATTTACTGATCGATCTACATTCCTACCCTCACCTATGGTCATGAGCTTTGGGTAGTGACCGAAATAACGAGATCGTGGATACAAGCAGCCGAAATGAGTTTTCTCCGAAGAGTGGCTGGGCTCTCCCTTAGAGATAGGGTGAGAAGCTCGGTCATCTGGGAGGGGCTCAGAGTAGACCCGCTGCTCCTCCACATCGAGAGGAGCCAGTTGAGGTGGCTCGGGCATCTGGTCAGGATGCCTCCTGGATGCCTCCCTGGTGAGGTTTTCCGGGCATGTCCAACCGGGAGGAGACCTAAAGGTAGACCCAGGACACGTTGGAGGGATTATGTCTCTCACCTGGCCAGGGAACGCCTTGGGATTTCTCCGGAGGAGCTGGCCCAAGTCGCTGGGGAGAGGGAAGTCTGGGCCTCTCGCCTTAGGCTACTGCCCCCGCGACCCGACTCCGGATAAGCGGATAAAAATGGATGGATGGAAATAGAATAGAATAGAATAGAAAAATATAAAAGAATATAATAAACTAAATTGAATAGAATAGAACATAGTAGAGTAGAGTAGAGTAGAGTAGAGCAGAGTAGAGTAGAGTAGAGCAGAGTAGAGTAGAGTAGAGCAGAGTAGAGTAGAGTAGAGTAGAGTAGAGTAGAGTAGAGTAGAGCAGAGCAGAGCAGAGCAGAGCAGAGCAGAGTAGAGTAGAGTAGAGTAGAGTAGAGTAGAGTAGAGTAGAGTAGAGTAGAGTAGAGTGGACATTCATTGTCATGTTCCAGCGCTAATGCACACACTCATACCAAAAGTTCATTATCAGCTTTAAGGCGGAGCTTATCATTTTAAACAAATAGGATGATGTAGGATGAAGGAAAATGGCTGCAGCTTGCTAGCAGATCCATTCCTGGGGACATCCATACAACCTGAAGACCACTTTTATTTCAAAATAAATAAATAATAAAAACACTAAATGGAATCTTTCAACTTTAAAACTAAAACCAGAAAGTTTGAGCTCTGAAGAGAATGTCCTCTCAGTTGCTTCAGGTTGGGAGTAGGGTTTTCTGATGTTCTAGTCAGCTGATGACAGAAGCAGGTCAAGAAGTTCTTTATGCCCTAGGCCCATCCGGTGGCTCGTTTCAGGCTCTTACCGAGTCTCGTGGAACCTGATTAATCAGGACGTATTGATGTGATTAGAGGGATACATCCACACTCCTACTGTTTGATGTGAGCCGTGATGGATTAGGATCAGGTGATGTTTACTGTAATCCTCAGCTCTGTGGGGAGGAAATGGGTTCTTTAGTTGTTCTTGAGCCATCCAGCATAAAGATGACTCAGCTACTGACATTCGAGTTGTTCAAGGTCAGTTGTCTACAGGGCCTTTAGAATAATAGCTCAACAGAATAAAAACTAGATGTGGCGTTTTTCTCATCACGTTTATTAAAGAAATGAAGTATTTAAATATAAATGTATGTAAAATCGTATGTTGAAGGTAATGTTTCAAGGGTGTCGTGTCATGTTTGCAAAAAGTAGTATGCAGAAATGAGCTGCTGTTGGCGTTTTTGAAGCATATGGCTGCGTCAGTCACGCGTAGGGTTGCCAACCGTCCCTTGAAAAACGGAATCGTCCCGTATTTAGAAACAAAAGTGCACGTCCCGTATTGAACTCAAAAGGGACGCACTTTGTCCCGTAATATAGTATGGATCAAAATTAGTCTGTAGTCTATTACCGGAATTAACGCTTTGTTTGAAAGCCAGCCCTTCGCCTGCTCTGTGACCAATGAGCTGACCGCATGCTTACATACGAATATGACGATACAGATTACCGTTTATTTCATTGGTCGAGGTCGCTTGGGGAGAAGATACCGGAAGAAAACAGACGACAGCAAACAGCACGGCCAACAGGGAAACTAACGCCGACACTGCTGTACAAGTCTCGGACGACAGTACCCCTCCGAGAAAGAAGAAAAAAGGCTTCAAAAATACAGGGAGGAATGGGAAAAGGAAAATTCCTGGCTGGAAAAACTGCGCAATAACACCTATAAAGCGCACTGCACCGTGTACCGGCGCAGTTTTTCCATAGGGCATGGTGGACTGACTGACCTCAAGCAACATGCTTCTAGTAGTAGCCACATGAAAAACATAAAGGACGTGAAAGCACGGGGAACCCTCGATCAGTTTGTCGTCCACAAGGCCACGGCAGAAGCAGATATGGTAAGTAAACATTGCTTTTTTAAACCCTCTGGTTAAAGTGAAGGTATTTATATGAAGAAAAAAAACCACTGTGTTGGGGCTTGTTTACTATTATTTTTATTATTTTTGTTGTCTGTTTCTGTTTTGTCATTAGTTTTTCTATTTTTTTTTTTTCAACTTGGGTGTTTAGTTTCGATGTAGCCTTGTCTTGGTTTATATGTTGTTTGGATAATTTTAAACTAAAAGGATGGATAAATACATAATAAATAAAGTGAACTATTGTATTGTATAAAAGCTATACAATGCAATAAATATAAAATAAATGTTTTCCATTTATTTACCACTGTAAGTGTTCGATGTGGTGCTTATAACCCAGGTTTACTTCTTATCTCCATTGGCAGGTTAAACATCTCTATGGATGAGCTTTATGACGAGTGTGTCACTGCAACCAGGCTTCTGGAGCACCTCACCAAAGGACCTCAGGAGAAGGAAAAGTGGCAGTCCAAGGGAACAGCAGAGAAGAATATAGAAATTCTTCAGGCAGCTGACCTCTCCAACATCCAGCCTGTTGTATCCTTCGTACTCAGCCTCCCATCTTCCACTGGATTGGCAGAGAGGATTTTCTCTCTCATGAAGAATAAGTGGACTGATGTGCGGAACAAATGTTCTACTGAAATAATTAGATGTGAGCTCATTGTCACTCTAAATTGTGACATGTCTTGCTCAGAGTTTTACTCTGCAGTACTGAAAGACAACTCCTAAATGCAGCAAGATCTCAAAAGAAATACAAATGGAGAAAATAGTCTGTTTTCACATAATGTAGCTTTGAGCTTTTGAGTTCATGAGTTTGGACTTTTTTTTTTTTTACTTCAACCGTAGGCTACAGTCAAGGCCTTTGAGGCACAAATATGTTTACAGCTTCTCCACAGACTTTCTGTTTGCACTTTTCTAATTGCACTCAATGTGCAGTTACAGCGTTGCTCTTTCTGTTGTTTTCTATTAATTTATACAATTTTAAGTTGAGCAGAACAGAGTTGTTTTAAAGAGAGCTATTTATTTTCTAAAAAGTAAAGCATAACAGGCTACCGTTTAAGAAAGAGACCTACTTTTTTTTTTTAAATTTTGCACAAAAAGTTGAGCATAACAGTTTTCTGTTTAAGAAAACTACCTTTGTTACTTATAATAATTTTGTAATTTCACGCCATAAATAAATGGCTAAATGATCATTTGTTTCCCAATTTTTCATATCACAAAGAATATGCATCTTCTTAAACCAACTTCAAGTCAAATAGTAAAAAAAAAATCCTTTCACACACACAAAAAAAGAGCAAAAAAAATCACCACGCTGGGAAGGGTGGCCTGGAGCGGCCGGCCCTGCCCGCGAGGTGTCCCTTATTTATTTTTCAGGGAGTTGGCAACCCTAGTCACGCGTCTAGTTTTTTTTTTGTTCGTTACGCTTCCACAACACATCACCCTCAGCAGTGTGGATCGTGTCAGACAGGAAGTCAAACACGAAAGAAAAAACATCCGGAGTCTTTCAAAATAAAAGTCCATGTGCAGATTTCCAGTTGCTTAACTGGTAATAAAAAAGCATGTGAAACCTCCATAGCCAATGTGAGCCAAACAGAAAATAAACACATACTTTTCAGATCCACGCTGCCATCTTTCTCCTTGCTTGTTTCTGCGTTAACCAAAATCACATGTGGTCCTGCAATTCTCAAATATCGTACATAATTCCTGACGGGGGAAACTCTGGATTTCTGCTTTAATTCCTCAGCCTCTGCACGACCCGTGGGTGGAACTCTGACAGCAGCACCCCCCACCACCACCACCATCCCCCGCTGTCAGCCCTCTCACTGGGAGTAATGAGGTGCGTCACACACCATCCAGCACAAAGCCCATCGTGAGTGTGTGTGTGTGTGTGTGTGTGTGTGTGTGTGTGTGTGTGTGTGTGTGTGTGTGTGTGTGTGTGTGTGTGCGTGTGTGCGTGTGCGTGTGTGCGTGTGCGTGTGCGTGTGTGCATGTGTGTTTTCTGTCACTCTACTTTTTGAGCATGCTCAGGTATAAAAGTCTGTAATTATTAATTCTGTTTTTGTGTGAAGCAGACGAGAGGAGAGATTAGTGATGGCAGCGAGACAAAGACATTGCGCTGAGGTAGGTGGAGTGTGTACACACACAAACACACACACACACACACACACTCCAAACAGGGCGACCCGCCATGCAGAACACAACAGCTGAATCCATGCTCTTCAGACTCTCACAGAGTAATGGCGGCAATTTGGCACTTCATGAAGCTTGGTGTAAACAGACAGTTTCACCTGCCTCCATCAGCTCTAATAGCCCTGCTCAAGCTGGGTCAGTGAGGGAGCACTCAGGTGTTTAAAACAACAAAACCCTCCCAGACAAAAGCCCAGCAGGGGTATTGTAGTGCTGTTATACACACACACACACACACACACACACACGTGCGCGCACACACACACACACACACACACACACACACGCGCGCGCGCACACACACACACGCACACAGATGCATACACACTACTGAGAATAGGGATTAAACAACTATTCAATACGACATGGGCTGTAATAGAAATAAAGGAATCAACAAAAATCATTTATTTGTTCAAGAAACTGTGGAGACCTATGTTATAACTAGACAATCACATGTAGTTAAGGTTCAATAATGAAAACGTCAGTATCAGCTGAGTGTTGGTCACCTGGGGCATGGTGCTGATGAGGGACTGGGAGGACCTGAACAATTACATACCAGGGTATAGAGCAGTGATGGAGAGCTGACAGCCTACTGGTTATATCAGATAGATAGATAGATAGATAGATAGATAGATAGATAGATAGATAGATAGATAGATAGATAGATAGATAGATAGATAGATAGATAGATAGATAGATAGATAGATAGATAGATAGATAGATAGATAGATAGATAGATAGATAGATAGATAGATAGATAGATAGATAGATAGATAGATGATAGATAGATAGATAGATAGATAGATAGATAGATAGATAGATAGATAGATAGATAGATAGATAGATAGATAGATAGATAGATACCATGGTGGGGTGGAGATGGGTACGCGTCGCCCTCAGAAGACAATGACTGCTCTGACCGTTCGGTCAAACAACAAAAGGGTTTCAGGCCTGAAGTCTGAGCAGACTGTTCCGATCTCATCCAAACAATACAAAAGAACTCCTAAAGCATGTTACCATAAAACCACTTTTATAATCTACCTCTGAGCTAAAAGAAAAGATGCATCTGATGATCGAATCCACTTTGTTTGTGGAGCACTTTGAACACAGCTATCTCGACCAAAGTGCTGAAATAAACATCTGAGACCAAATACACATAAAAATTCTAAAACCTTAAAGAAACATGAATGCATCACATCAGTCAATCAGTGGACGGCCACAGCAAAATCCTGATCATCACTCAGCTTCAGCTTCACCTAGCTGCTGAGGCCTTAAAAGATGTGATGCAGTACAAAGCTGAAGAAGGTCAGTTAAACAGGTGAGATGGTGACGTGTGCTCTGACCTGCTGGTGCCCATCAGCAGAGGAGCAGCAGCCTTTAGGTGGGAGAGAATCTGACTCCTCACTCAGCCATGTTTTTGCAGGACAGAGATAGTAGGTTTTTATAGGATTTGACCAGGTAGTCCGGTATGTGCTGGTCCTGATTCAGTCTGTAACCCAGGGACAGGAAGTCTGCCCGGATCCATGCTGGTTCCTTAGAAGAACCAAATCCAGTTTATAGTTTTGCTCCAAATCTCCAAACGTTGAGTTTTTTACTCAAGTTCTACGTCGTCCAACGAGCCTCAGACAGCCAGGAGTCGGCTCATAAACACGACTGAATCTAGGTTAACTTTGTCTGGCCAATCTGCTCCGGTTTCCCTCCTTAATCTCCTCCCTGCTCTAACACGGTGGGAGGTAGAGCCCGGAAAATCGGCAGGGATTTCTGTTCAGGGTGTCAGCAATCAAGCTGTTCAGATATGGAGCAGAAATGATCAATAATCATTCATTTCCTGTTCTCGCAGCGCTGGAAAATGAAAATATTTACATTTTGATTGAATGCTTCAGCATTCAAACAAAAGTATCCATTTTTTCACCTTTTGCCATCTTTCTATTAACTGTTTTTCAGCTTTTTAAGCAAATTTGGTATGAAAACATTCAGGACATGGACATGATGTTTTTTTGGTATTGATGTTTCAAATACTGTTATGAAGCTCAACAATTTCTGCAGTTTTCCTCTCATTATCTTCCTCGTTGGCTTACTGATTACTCATGTCGCGCCTTCATTTGCAGTGCCGCAGATTTTCAGAATACATATAAATATAATAGACATAGTAGAAATTGTGAGCAAATGGGTGGAGCCTAATTTTAAAGGCACTAGTCACAGTGACCAAGTGGGTGGAGCCTAACTTTAAAACAATTTTAGCTCCGTTTTAGCTTCACCTCAGTTCTTGAGCAGTTTCATCTGGCATGTTTTACAAGCATTCAAACAGCATTTCTGCAAGGAATGCAAATAATCCAGTTTTAATCCAGTGATTCATCACAGCAGAGACTAACGGACCCTTTGTTGTTTGTGTTTTGTTCTATTTACATGCTCGACATTTTTTTAATTAATGTCAGCTCTCTTTGTCCATAAAGCTCTTTTCGAAAATGAATCCAGTAAATAGTAAATGGTCTGTATTTATAGCTCCTTAACCCTAAACCCCCCAAGACACTTTACAACAGTCATTCACACACACATTCTTACACTGGTGGTGATGAGCTACAATGTAGCCACAGCTGCCATGGAGCACACTGACAGAGGCGAGGCTGTCATACACAGGCACCACCACCAGCAGGACAGGAGGGGAAGTGACTTGCCCAAGGACGCAACGACTGCAACAGAAACCTGCAACCCTCCGGTTACGGGATGAGCACTTAACTCCTCTGCCACTGCGCCTCTAACATACTATAACTGAATAAAATATTTTATAGTATATTTTATAGTTTTTGTTTTTTTGTTTACGTATTCCAACAGGAAGTCACATCATAAAGAACCTTTTACACACGCCAACAGGGATGTTTTCTTATTTTCTCAGATGTCTACAGGAAGATAGGAGGATGCAGATGATGGGGAGAACACCTCCAGTCAGAACCAGAACCACTTTAAAAGAAATCCTCAAACATTTTAGGTCAAAAAGACAAAAACTTGTATTTCCCTCAGCTGAGATGTTGTGGGATTGTGGGAGGGGCTTATTAAGACTAGTAATGAAAGGAGGGCACTGCTCTGAAAGGAGGGGCACTTCCTGTTGTTTACATTAATAAATCTGTTGAAAACAAACAGCTGTAATAAAAGCATCTGGTGTTTTTTTCAGGGCTGGTTTGTTTTCTCACACTTCTATAAAACTAAACAAGAGATGATTCCAGACCAGCCCTTTCCTGCTCCGGGAATGTGGAGTAAGATCTCAGTGAAGCCTTTGGAGGATGGAGACGAGCTAAAACATTAAACAGGAGAGAAGGAGGACATTGATCTCCAGATGCACCAGAGGCTCTTCTATCCCGATGGGTCGATGGAGATCCATACCCCACTCCTTCTCCAATCATCACTCCTCCCCCTCATCTTCCATCCAATCACCGCACCATCCATCAATATTGTCCTTGTGACCATGTGCTCCTCTCTCACGGCCGAGGGGTCGGCACCACCCATCACTGCTGCACCACCACCTCCACTTCTACACCAGTGTCAGGGCTGCTGGTGGTTGCGCTGCTATTATTGAGTGTATACAGTTTCTAATCAGTGCACACACACACACACACACACACACACACACACACACACACACACACACAGACTGTGATAAATGAGTCCAACAAGCAATGGGGCAGCTGAAGACTCCCAGCTGCCTCCAGGAGGACGCTCTGCCCAAGAGCAGCTCCACACCTTACACCTTCAACACCCATTCTGGGGTCAAGAGACGTTCCCATCTGGGACTGCAGTAAACATGTTCTCACATGATACTGTAGCAAGACGGCTCCATCACCCTGGTGAGGAAGAGGAGGCTCTGGCATAAACTTCTACGTGTGTGGAAAGACCAAAAGATTTAATGAGATTTAATGGATGACGGAGCAGTACAAGAGCGCCGAGCTTCCCTTATAAAGGAATAGGGGATGAGCAGAGTGAGACTGGAACCCAAACTGGGAATCCCCAGACCCAGGAGGTGTGATGGGGACAGGAGATGGACCATACCTGTCTGCCAGATGTAGAAGGGTTTAGTTTCCACTGCGGTTTGTGCATCTAGAGTCCACATGGAGAGAAAGAGCAGCGCTAACCTCCACAAACAGGAGCTTACAGGGTGCTCGAACAGCCCCAGTAGAAACCGGGTCCTCCCAGGCAGACCCATAGTCCCCACTTGGTACTGTAGACCCCAATGCAGTCAGTAGGAAGAGCCAGCCCGGGAGTGCTGAAGTCCCTCTTTTGTCCACAACAATAGTGTGTCCAAGTAGAAATAATCCAGAGCAAACAAAGCGGAAGGCTCCCAGCGTTTTCTCCCTATGCCCTCCTTCTTCTCTGAGCTTCCTAACGAGGAACAATGAAGTCCGGCAGCAGCACAACCAGGAACAATGGATCAGAAAGCCCAGCCTGCTTCTGCTGCTGCTGCTGCTGCTGCTGCATGCTGCTTTGATGCAGAGCCTCCCTCCCTCTCTCTCTCCCTCTCTCTCTCCCTCTCTCTCTCCCTCTCTCTCTCTCTCTCTCTCTCTCTTACACACAAGCACACATGCTCTCCTCCCTCCTCCATCCCCCCTCTTCCTCTTGCCCTCTCAACAGATCCAGTGAAGCCCTTCTGCTCTGGTTGATGTAAAATGTTTTGTTTACTCATAAAAGAGACCACCATCCTAAAACTGACTTTGAAAACCTGCCAATCTCAAAGGCATCAGGTGTAGCAGTTTTCATTATTAGGAGAAATAAATGATCTCAAAATAAACCAAACAGTATGGAGCGCTGTTTATAAAGTAACACGTTACCCTTAGACAGGCAGGAGCTAATCGTAGTCCCCAATGTCTCACTGAAACACTACATGTCACAACAATGTAATAAATTTATTAATGATTAAAAAATAAATAAATATAAATAAAACATTTCTACATAAATTATTAAGCCATTAAATATATCTTATATTTCCTCTAAGCGTTTATTAAATTGCAGTAGAAATGTTTTATAGCACAAAGTGTTTCAAAATAATTTAAAAAAAAAATTATTTTTATTTGGATTTGGAGAAGGCGTTCGACCGCCTCCAGGAGGCCCTGTGGGGTGTATGGGGTACCAGGCCTGCGGGGTCCCTCTATGACCGGTGTCAGAGCTTGGTCTGCATTGCCGGCAGCGAGAGTTGGACTCCGCCAAGGCTGCCCTTTGTCTCCGATTCTGTTCATAACCTTTATGTTTATGTTTATTCATTTAGCAGACGCTTTTATCCAAAGCGACTTACAATTTATAACCTGTAGGTCATGTTGTGATCTGTGGGGGAAACCGGAGTACCCGGAGGAAACCCACACATGCATGGGGAGAACACGCAACTCCACGCAGAAAGGCCGCAGCCGAGCCTTTATGGACAGGATTTGTAGGTGCAGCCAAGGTGTTGAGGACATCTGTTTTGGTGGCCTGAGGATCAGGTGGTCCTGTTGGCTTCATCAGAATGTGATCTTTGGCATTCACTGGAGCAGTTTGCAGCCTGAGACCACGGTCTTGAGTCGGAAAAGGGTAGAATGCCTTCTCCAGGTCAGAGATGAGGTTCTGCCCCAAGTGGAGAAGTTTAGGTATCTCTGGTCTTGTTCACGAGTGAGGGAAAGCTGGAGCGTGACATCGACAGGCAGATTGGTGCTGCATCTGCAGTGATGTGGGCGTTGTACCGGTCTGTCATGGTGAAAAGAGAGCTGAGCCAGAAGACAAAGCTCTCGGTCAGTGTCGCTGTACGTTCCCACCCTCGCCTTTTTTCACAAACTTTGGGTAGTGACGGAAAGAACCAGATCGTGGATACAAGCAGCTGAAATTAGTTTTCTCCACAGGGTGGCTGGGCTCTCCTTTAGAGATAGGGTGGGAAGCTCAACCATCCAGGAGGGGCTCGGAGTAGATCCGCTGTTCCTCCACATCGAGAGGAGCCAGTTGAGGTGGCTTCGACATCTAATTAGGATGCCTCCTAGACGCCTCCCTGGTGAGGTTCTCCAGGCGTGTCCAACCGGGAGAAGACCTAAATAAAGACCTAAGACACGCTGGAGGGACTATGTCTCTCTCCTGGGCAGGGAACACCTTGGGGATCCCCTGGAGGGGCTGACCCAAGGAGCTGGGGAAGTCTGGGTTTCTCTGCATAGGCTGCTGCCCCTGAGACCCGACCCTGGATAAGTGGCTGAAAATGGATGGATGAAATTTTCATTTCTTTCTTTATTCATGTTGACATTAAAAGTCAAAATTTAAACTTGTACAGTGCCTTGCAAAAGTATTCATAACCCTTTAAACATTATCGCGCTTTGACACCTTAAAACCATGTACCTAACACAAAGTAGCAGATGATTGTGAAACGGAATTAAAGTGATAAATGGTTTTAAAACTTTTAAACAATTAAAAATCTGAAAATGTGACCCCTCGCGCACTCTGCATCAGTCCAGGTACTCCCGAAGGTGTGCGTGCACACGCTCTGTGATTGACATCTGTATAGGGCACCTAAGTCACGCCCACCTATATCTGGACCATGGGTCCCCAGAAGAACTAAGAAACGAATGCAAGTCAAAGGGGCTACAAACGCTATTTTCTACATCCGTTTGTTATGTGCCATGGATTTCACACATGATGTCTGGGAATTTTAAAGGTGTATTTTAATGCCAAGAACTGGCTTATTTTTGAACGGCGGGGTTAATTAATTTTTGTTTGAATATACGCCTAGGACTACAAAGGCGCATCACCAAATTGATGTTGTGGAACTAGACACAGAGAAAAGCAGAGAAAAAATGGCTGTAAGTTCAGCAAACTTCAAATCCTTCCTTCAGGAGGAAAGAATGACTATAAATCTGACCATATGGAAAGCAGCAGCTACTCTAGGGTAGAGTAGATTATGTGGTGCGATGTACCAACGTCTGATTTGTCGTCATGCTAATTACAAACTTTTACAAACTGATAAATCTCAAAGTACGTGACAGGCGTGGTCAAAACACCCAGCACTACTTTTCATTTTAATTGAAGAACAACATATGTGCGATCCAGGGCTTAAGGTGTATGCCACTTTTGTGGCTAAGGCACGATAAATAACTTCTGGGTCGCTCCTGTTTACCAGCTTCATTTCTTTAAACAACTCGGGAAGTTTTTGTGTGCCGTTATTGAATTACAAATGCCGGCACAACAGCACCAGCTCAGCACAGATTTGGCAGCCTTGCAGGCTTACAGATTGTGAATGAAAACTAGTTCTTAGTTGACCATTTTGAAAGGAGAAAAACTGGCAACCCTCCAGTTGACGTAGAAGGAAATCTGTTTCAGTATAACCTTTCTTCCAACATGAGACATTAGACTGTTTTGTGATTATTTATTGTAAAATTATTATCTATCGTTCCTTTAAATCTGAAAAGAAATGTGGAGGTTTGATTACATGAATCCTGTTTAATGGGGGTAGCCCACCATAATTAAGGTAAGGTGAGGGGAAGCCCTTTGAGGAATCTGACTCTAGGGGCTGGCTGCTGGCGTTTCTCTGTGTTCGCGGATCAGATCTTAATTGTTCTAATATTAATAAACAACAGTCCGTTCTGATTGGCCCAAAACCTGAGAACTGAGTCTGAGAAAAACATTTACACAGAAACCCTTCAGAAGAGCCGATAAATATTTTAAAATATATATATTTTGAAGCTCTTTGCCCTTAGTTAATCTGTAGGAAAATAATTTAAACCAGTCTTAGTTAAATTCTTATTTTTATGCTGAGCATTTGCTAAAATAAAAATAAAAAGTAACAGATTGCTCAGATTTGAAAGAAACACCAGGGCTGTTTGTATCTGAATCAATCAATCACCCAATCAATCAGTCAGTCAGTCAGTCAGTCAATCTATCTATCTATCTATCTATCTATCTATCTATCTATCTATCTATCTATCTATCTATCTATCTATCTATCTATCTATCTATCTATCTATCTATCTATCTATCTATCTATCTATCTATCTATCTATCTATCTATCTGTCTGTCTATCTATCTATCTATCTATCTATCTATCTATCTATCTATCTATCTATCTATCTATCTATCTATCTATCTATCTATCATCTATCTATCTATCTATCTATCTATCTATCTATCTATCTATCCATCCATCCATCCATCCATCCATCTATCTATCTATCTATCATCTATCTATCTATCTATCTATCTATCTATCTATCTATCTATCTATCTATCTATCTATCTATCTATCTATCTATCTATCTATCTATCATCTATCTATCTATCTATCTATCTATCTATCTATCTATCTATCTATCTATCTATCTATCTATCCATCTATCTATCTATCTATCTATCTATCTATCTATCTATCTATCTATCTATCTATCTATCTATCTATCTATCTATCTATCATCTATCTATCTATCTATCTATCTATCTATCTATCATCTATCTATCTATCTATCTATCTATCTATCTATCTATCTATCTATCTATCATCTATCTATCTATCTATCTATCTATCTATCTATCTATCTATCTATCTATCTATCATCTATCTATCTATCTATCTATCTATCTATCTATCTATCTATCTATCTATCTATCTATCTATCTATCTATCTATCTATCTATCTATCTATCATCTATCTATCTATCTATCTATCTATCTATCTATCTATCTATCTATCTATCTATCTATCTATCTATCTATCTATCTATCTATCTATCTATCTATCTATCTATCTATCTATCTATCTATCTATCTATCTATCTATCTATCTATCTATCAAACAAACAAACAAACAAACAATAAATAAATAAATGTGTTCATCATGATGGATGATTATCTGCTCTTTGGGAACACCAACCGGTCCTCTGCTCTGAGGCTGGAGTACAGCAGGAGGAGGCGAAACGGATCCCGTGGAGGCTCGGTGACAGGACTTACGGTAAGCAGCAGCATTAATTACAGCTGATGGAGCACAAGCCATAACAAGGTTTTGAGGAACCATGCAGGCGGGTTTTTCATCTGTCACTCATGCTCCCGCTCGTTTCCCCATCCCCCATCCCCCAAACCCCCGCTGCACTCCCTGCGACCCCCCAGCATCTGCAGGGCTCTACCAATGGGAGCTCTACTACAGTATTCCTTCCCAGAGACAAGAACTTCCAGGTCTGGTGTAATCATACTCACTGCCTGTCATGCTGCTTAACTCCAGTCACGTGCTCCATGCTGGATTTTTATACATCACAGAGTTATGGAACATGTGGGTTTCCGTGTTTCTGCCCTTGGGCGTGAAAACAGCCTGCATGGAAAAAACAACAAGCCTCTATTTCATAAACATTTTCATTTGATCAGGTTCAAACTTCATGTGCATGGCTTTAAACATTTGATTCCAAACTCAAATCTGGAAATAACATAGATAGTCTCACAATTGCAGTTTCTCCACTGAGCATCTACGGAGGGAATCAGAGAGATGTGGAGGAAATGAAGAGCAGGGGATTAAATAAAATAAGATCAGTGTCCACATCACCCACATAAGTCATGTTTAACTGAATGAGATTATAGGACTAGATTTGTTACCTTCATTTTTATGTAAACATATTTAAATATGCAGATTTATCTTCAGCTGAGAGAAAAGAAATGGTCTTTTTTATTATTTTAATAACATAAATAAAAAGAAGCAGCACTTTTCTTTCATGACTTTCTGCAACCAGAAAATGGACGTACTCTCAATAAATGGGTCAGTAGAATTGTGTGTGTTCTTCGAGCCCACTAGGACTGGTGGTGTGAAAAAAAATCCAGGTCATTAAAGAGTTGATGCCTGAATCGGTGCCGCACCAGGGACTCGGCTGGGGTGTGTGAGGGGAAAGACGGCCAAATTGTAAATGGGTCAATAGGCTCCTACATTTAGTCAAACGCAGAACGATCAATGTGTTTGAATCAGGAAAGTGATCGATTCAAACTTTTCTGAAAAGAAAGACATTTTGTTTCTGATCTAAGACTAAAGAAAATTACAAAAACATACAAACAACAGAAAGAAACGCCATTTCAAACGGTCAGTGTGCATTTTGTTATTTTCCAATGATTACTGGAATTAAAAACATAGTTTTATTGCCCCTCACTGGGCGACCAACTGACCCTGGTGAAGGGTAAAACAATCTGTCAATGGGGTAATCAAAATGTGCTTTCATAGAATTCTTAAAACTAGCAAATAAATCAAAAATTAGATTATTTGGCTAGTTTGAAGAATTCTAGCCACATCCATTGAAGTGGTATCAGCCGGCTGTTTCTCCTTCTCTAATATCATTGAGCGGAAAACTGCTCACACCAGTGGTGTTCTTTTGCAAAATGTGCGTGTGTGTAATGAAGGGAAAACCCAGGGAAACGCGGTGGTTCAGTGAGACAGACAACAGGATGGTCCAATCATTGGTTTCGGACCGAGCCGTGTTATTGTCTGAGGTTTTCAGACAAATGCACAAGAACCACCTTGTTACGTTTTTGTTTGTTTTGTTCTAATCATCATAGTATATTTATAGATATTCCAGGTTAGAATGTATGAAAGAAATGTTTTAGCCAACTTGTTTGGCAGATTTGTTTTTGTAGCTTTAAGTGCTCGCTTATTTCTGACTCAAGCCCCCCAAACGCACATCTGCTGCTGTGGCCCCCAGACTCTGGAGCTCTCTCCCCCTGAGCCAGAGATAAGTGGACTCAGTGATCTCCTTTAAAAAGCAGCTGAAACTCACCTGTTCAGGCTTTGGTGCAACGTCCTGTTCATCCTCTTCTTCCTCACCAGCTTCTTTTCATGCTGCTGGTTCTGTCAATTCTGTATTTTTCTGACTCACATCTTTTCCTTTTTTTAAATGTTTCTTATTTTTATCCTTTTTTTTCTCTATTTTTCATTATAATTTTTTAAAATAATTTTTCTAATAAATCGTGCTTGTGAAGCGCCTTGTGATTTTTATCTGGCGAGCCGCTAAAAGAACCATTCTTTCTCTTATTTTAGTTATTCAGTCATGTTTACATAAATGTTGCAGTGACTTATAACACATGTACTACGTTTCTGTTAAGATTGGATTCCAATTTAATTGCATGTTTTTATTTTTAAAAAGTAATGCAACAGTTACTTTTCCTGGTTACTTTCAACTCAGTTACTAACTCAATTCCTTTTTGAAGAAATAGTAACTGTAACTGATTAAATTTTCAAAGTAACTTGCTGAACACTATAATCCTATGTCACTGAAAAATATGATGAAAGCTAACTCACTTATTTTTCATTTCATGTGGAAAAATAAAAATCCCTAAATTTTATTGTCTGTTAAAAACTATGAGAAAGGTGACATCACTGCATTGGACTTTGAAGCCATGGCTGAAGAGTTAACGCTCTACCCACTAGAGGGCAGTAGGACTCTAGGAACATGATAACCCTAGCTTGGGCACCAGAGGAGGACTTGGGGGTTGACTTCAGCTGTGACTGAAAGTTAAATGATGTTAAATGCATTATCTTATATGATAATAGCATTATAATAATAATAATAATAATAATAATAATAATTATTATTATTATTATTATTATTATTATTATTATTATTATTATTATTATTATTATTATTATTATTATTATTATTATATTTTTTTGTATATTTGTATGCTTTCACTGAAGTGCCAGAATCAATCCATGCTTCTAAGGCAGTTTCAGGGTTAGTTTATGGAAAGCGTCCTTCTGATGATGTGGGCACTTCCGAGAAGAACAGTCTTCTGGATTTCTTGGATTGTTGGGTTTCCAGGAATCTTATTATTATTATTATTATTATTATTATTATTATTATTAGCTTTACAGTAAGTATACAAATAATATGTATAAAACAGCCTAGAGGCTCTTTAATGCAATGTCAAGAATGCAGAACTGTCAAGTACACAGGTTGCAGGAACGGCCAATCACACATTAGCAAGTATCAGCAGAGCCATTAGATGAGCTTATGGGTGGTTCTAATGGGAAACAGGCTTCAACACGAGTGGTTGTTTTCCCCTTGTTCCTGGTGCTCAACCAGTGTCGATAAAACATCGTAAAAATGTTTTGGGATGGTAAAAAAGTGCACGGGACGAAAATTGACTTTGGAAAAAGTCCATGGTCGTACTCTAGTACTATTGGTCCTTCTGACCACAGAGCAGGCAAGGAGGGTGGAGTGTCTTGCCCAAGGACACAACAATTGATGTGACTCAGTGACCTAGTGGTAGAGTAGGTGACCTGGGACTGGGAGATCGGAGTTCAAATCCCGGTCGGGTCATACCCAAGACTTTAATAATGGTACCCAATTCCTCCCTGCTTTACACTCAGCTTTAAGGGGTTGGATTGGGGAGTTAAACCATCCAAATAGTTCCAGAGCACAGCCATGTCTGCAGCTCACTGCTCTCCACAGAGATGGATCAAATGCAGAGTACAATTTTGATTTCACCAGTGTGTGTGAGAACTATGGGACTTTAATCTTTAAGACTGTAGGGGACACAGTTTGAAGGGCCCACCAATGACAGGGCAAACATTTAACCCCTGAGCTACCATCACCTGTTACCAAGTAACACAGTGGAAAACAGCATGGACATAAGAGGAAAATTACCTATTGCTAGAATATATTGGAAGTTGTTTTTCAATCTTTTTGTATTTTTATTTTTACATTTGTTTCTTAAACTTAATTAAAAAAAAGACAGATTAAAACAACATGACCGTATTTAACAGGGAATGGCACAGCTGTCTGCTGCAGAAAAGCTGCAGCGCCAGTGGGATGCAGACCCTGAAAAACTGACAAAATACCAACATAAAGAGAATGAGAGGTGGAGTAGGGCCGGAGAAAAGTTAAAAAAGGAATTGTTTGACCTCGGTGAAAGAGAGAAGAGAGCAGAGAGAAAGAAATGTTGGTAAGAGAAGAGAAAAAGATGCAGGCCATGCTTTGAGTTAACACCTCCTTCAAGTCCACAAGATTTTTTGCTTTTTGGATTTGTTTTTGTTCTTTCACATTAGGGAGGGCGGAGCCACAGCGCCCCCTGTGGATAATCCACCACTAATTATAGTAGACGCAATGAGTCACACTGTGTGTGTTTAAATCTCAGGAGAAATGAGAGAACACTTTCAGGACTAAAGTTCACCTGAACTTTAAACACACACCTACTCCACAGTATGGTGTACTTTCCTGTACATCTGAAACCACTACTTCTTGTTCTGACTTCACGTAAACGTGTACATGTGCTGCAGACGCTTTAATCCCCCTGACAATGTCAGCCAGAAGGTGGATATTAATAGTGGAGTTTGGGGATGAGAGAAATACTCACCCTGGTGGTCCTGTTACTGATCCGTCCCTCAGAGAGAGCCAGTAATAGTCATTACAGGTCAGGTGTTGGAGTTGTATTACCAGGCAGGCATGCCAACCCCGATTGAGCCCAGTGTTGCTTTGTGTTTCGCTTCACAGCCTCCACACTTCAAATCAACCCTTCTATATGTTCTAACCTCTTAGGGAAGGAAGGCAGCACAGAGCATCCGGGTTAAACAGTTCACATCAACTAGAACAAAAGACTAACAACAGGTCCACAGTTTAGGATTGAAACAATAGCGCACTATCCAAGTATCAGATTATTTCTGCAGCAACGATTTTTGGTCATAGATTCAGGGGGCATTCGTAGGCAGTTCCTTTCAACGTTGAGGAGCCGTGCCATGGATGCTTGAGCTTAGCCTATCTCTAGTCTGAGCTTGGCCACATGACAGAGAAAACTTTGGCTGCTTGAATTCACGATCTTGTTCCTTTGATCACTGCTTGATACTCATGACCTTAAGGAGGATTTGGATGAAGATTGTCTCGTAAAGTGAGAGCTTTGCATGCTAGCTTAGATCCCGCATTACCACAACAGACAGGTATAACGTCGACATTACTGCAGATGCTGCTCCAATCCGCCTGTTGGTTTCCCACTCCCTCCTTCCCTCACTTGTGAAAAGGCCTCCAGATACATGAACACCTCCACTTGAGGTAGTAACTCTCCTCCAGGTCAAGGGCCATCTATCCCATACTCAGTGAGTATCCCCCACAGTGTGCCACTGGGGACACAGCCATCAGCCTTCTCAAGATCTACAAAACACATGTTGACCAGTTGGGCCAACTCCAATGAGCCTCCAGAGCACTAGTGAGTGTAAAGCCTTCGTCCACCGTTCCATGGCCAGGATGAAAACCACGTTGTGATGACCCCACTACGATGGTGCACCACCCCTGATGTTCACGATCTGCCTATCTCCCTATTCTGTTCCTCGGGTTTTCCCAGTATGTCTTTTTTATTCAAGTTATTTTCGCGTGTCAGGTTTCTACCCATTAGTTTGTTAGTGTTATTTTCCAAGCTTTATCATATCGTACTCATGTTCAATGAGTCACACTGTGGTTATTCACTGACTTTCCTTGTTTATCATTTGAAGTCTTAGTTTGCCATCTCCTATCAGTCGCCTTGTTTTTTGCCCTGAGCACTTCAGTAATCGGTTTATCTGTATGTTTTTCCTGTTTCCCCTGGTTCCCTGCATTTAGGATATTCTGTTTCTGTAGCTTCGCTGCTATTTATTTTAGTGTTTAAATAGTTTTTGGTTCTGAACCGGGGCTTACACTAGCACCAACTCAAAGCTGGGCAAGAGCTTGTGCTTGCTAAGAACTCCGCACACATTCTGATACAACCATTACCAAAGCTGCATTACTCAGTTATTTTTCCAACACAGCAAAGAGTTGTTTTACGTCGTTTTTGCTGACATTTTGGCTAGCGCCGTAGCCTTACTCAGAGCTCGCCGCTGTTGTTGGCGTCACTTTCTTCTCTGTTTATCCACGGAGGGTGACATCGTCCTCTGCTGTTCATGCTCCCCTCGCCAGTGACACAATCCCGTGCGTGATCCAATGTATAGAGGAGCAGTAGCTCAACAGGTTGAGCAGGTTGTCCAGTAATCGGAAGGTTGAAGGTTCGATCCCGGCTCTGGACAGAGAATTCTGCTGTTGTATCCTTGGGCAAGACACTTAAACCACCTTGCCTGCTGGTGGTGGTCGGAGGGACCGGTGGCGCCTGTGCTCGGCAGGCTCGCCTCTGTCAGTGCGCCCCAGGGCAGCTGTAGCTACATTGTAGCTCATCACCATCCGTGTGTGAATGTGTGTGTGAATGGATGAATGATACACTGTAGTGTAAAGCGCTTTGGAGTCCTTATTCTGAGAGGCGCTATACAAGTGCGGGTCATTTATCATATAGACCCCATCCCTGTTCATGGTTGTGTGTCCACATCTTATTTCTATAGATTCCTAGATCCATTTTTTGTATTTTGTTTTTTGGTGTTTGGTGGAAATGACGCCGACAACAGTGGTGAGCTCTGACAACTTAAGGCTGTGGTTGGCACTAAACGTACTATAAATTATTATCGTATGCTTTTCAGCAAAAATTGTTACTGTTATACTGTTGTGATTGGCGCAGTGATAATTAGGTTCTGTTGTATTTTTGTGTGTGTCCTCCTTTTTCTCTCTCTCTCTTTTCTCTTTTTCTGCAGATCTAGAAGCGGATTCTTGTACATTCCACATTGTTTAATTTTGAAAACCCCTCTTTCCTCTACGGAGTGCCATTTGTAAAATCAAAGAGTTGTAACTTAACAGCAGTGGCATGGGTTTTAGTCTATCATAAGAGAAGAAAAAAATGGAATTTACCTTGGAAGGTAAATATTTAACTCTAAATGAAATATATAGCTTGCTAACTAAATATTTAGTTGGGATCTTTAACATTTATAAATGTATGAATGACGTGGTGAAAATAGGACTATGAAAAATGAACTCTGTTTTGTTTTTCCCCCTCATGATAGGCTAAATAACCCAAAACACTGCTGTTGAGGCATGACTCTTTGATTTTACAAATGGCACCCCATATTCCTTTCCCCCTTTCTCTTTTGTTTCTGTCTTTGTGTCCGTTGGGCTTTAAAACAATCCGTTTTCTGGGAACATGTTTTGGTATCAGGCGAGGCATTACAGCTCCACCTGTGAGGGTAAAACTTTAGGGCTTGTCTTCGGCACTCAGACATCAATTCTGATTGCTTTACAGCCGGACAGCACACGGGGGAATAAAAGATTAATTTCTACATGTCATAAATCAGAAGCCAAGATTGACATGATTTCTTCTCATGTGGGTATAAACAGGTGTGTCCCGACATTTTGGATGACATCATAACTGCACTGACAAAACCTCGAGTCTGTGGCAAAAGAATCGGTTCATTGAAAGACCCGTTTTAGAAAGCACTAGCTCTGGCACCAGCACCAAATTAGCTCTGGCACCAGCACCAAATTAGCTCTGGCACCAGTTTGGTGGAAAACCCTTTGGAAGTGTCCAATAATCAGATGGATTTTAGTCATTTTCAAAGACTAACCTAGGTGGACGCTTGTTCTGCTGCAAGTGAGGATCAACAGACTCTACAGCAGAAATGTTCAGATGGATGCAGAGGGGATGTCCTCATAGGGGTGGGAGTGTTGTCACCCCCCACCCCCCATATAAAAGGACTGTTCTGATCTTGAGGGGTTTGTCTCTCCGCCTGTCTCACAGGACAGCTGTCTTCTTGTTGCTTTTATCTTTTTCTCTTCATCGTCTGAAAAATCTCCATCCGTAGAAATGGAAGCTGTGAAGAAGAAGATGCTGATGCTGAAGCTGGATAAGGAGAACGCTCTGGACCGAGCCGAGCAGGCAGAGGCTGACAAGAAAGCAGCTGAGGACAGGAGTAAACAGGTTAGTCAGAAACAACTGTCTGGCTGATTTGTTACACAATCAAGCAGGAACACATTTAAAAATGTTTTTTACACGATTTATGAAGAAGTCATCATCATCAGGTTTTATCATCAGCTGCTTCATAAACAGAAAGAGTGTGAAGGGTTACAGGAAAACTCTGAGACAAATTCCAGACTTTCATCGAAACATATGAGGACCAAATGTGAAGTAATACAGTAAAAATACTTTCATAACAACATTAAATGCGGCTAAATGTTTATTGTGAGTTCGCAGTTTAAATGGTAATTCTAGAGCTTAACAATCAACACTACCTCACCTTTATTGTAAGTTTCAGGACACAGAAATCATCAATTAAGTAAACGAGCCAGTGCCGCTCTGCTTTAATCTTCTCCACCAACAGCATGAAGATGAACTTCTTCAGATGCAGAAGAAGCTGAAGGGAACAGAAGATGAGCTGGATAAGTACTCAGAAGCTCTGAAGGATGCTCAGGAGAAGCTGGAGGTGGCTGACAAGAAGGCTGCTGATGTGAGTAAGGGTTAGAGCCAAGCTTCCTACACACACACACACACACACACACACACACACACACACACACACACACACACACACACACCAACAGTTCTACTTGAGTGAAGCAGCACCAGCGCGTGAAGGTGGAAGTTTGTTTAACTCTTCGGTTTGTGGGTTATTCTAGCTGATTACACATATGAGAGGAGTTATGATCTGCAGAAAAGTCTTCTCACTTGGAGGAAAACCATGAATCTCTGTCGGTAACAGGCGCCCGTCTACAGAGGGCCGCTGAAAGCAAACACAACTCTGCTCAGTTGCATTCCATTCTGACTGAGCTGACATGAGAGCAGCTGTTGGAGGATTCAGAGTCCTATTTTCACTGTGATGTCACCTGTTCAGCCTTGACTGTAAGCTCAACAATGGTCCAAGTCCATTTTAGGAGCATCACTCATTCCTTCCAGGTCACTGAACACCATCTGATCTGATAGGAGTCTTCTAAATGGGGCCCACAGAGACACCTTCCTTTACTGTCGCTGCTCATGGAGGCATTATCTCTATAAATACATTTATTAAATAAAGTATAGTCTCAGTTATCACACATCCTTAAAAAATAAAGAGCTGACATACCTGGCGCTGCAGTCTGGTCACAGCACATGTCCTGCATTTAGAGGTGGTCCACACAGACAAAAACTTTGATGTCTGGCTCGATGACTCCCTCTCCTTCAAGCCCCAGATAGATAATCTTATGATGAAACTCAAACTCAGACTGGGTTTGTTTTTTCATAATAAATTTGGTTTTTCTTTTGAAGCAAAAAAAAACCCGACTAGTTACTGCAACTATTCTGTCTATTCTTGATTATGGAGACCTTTTGTTTATGAATGCCTCAGCACAGTGTGGTTTATCATGCCTCGCTGAGGCTTATTACTAACTGTAGACCACTGACTCATCATTGTGGATTGTATTCTTGAGTGGGCTGGCCTTCTTTGTCCACCAGGAGGTCGGGGCATTGGTACACTTTCATTTCTAAGGCCATGCTTGGATTACTACCCACCTACGTCTGTAACTTAATCTCGCGATAAATTCTCACAGTCTGCATGCAAATCATCAATTGTTACTTAGTGTTCCGTTTGCTCGCACCCAACTGGGAAAAAGATCTTTCGTCCACTCTGCTCCTTCTGCATGGAACAGGCTGCAGGAAAACTGGAAATTAACTAAGTTTATATACTTGACTACGTTGTTGTGATGGAATACCCGTGTTGTAACTGCATTCTGTAATTTTGTACATAGCATGTCTGTGTAACAGAAAAAATTTGTAACTGTAACTTTTATCTGCCTCTTAACAGGACTCCCTTGAAAATGTGGTTTTTAATCTCATTGAGACCTTCCTGGTTAAATAAAGAATAAATAAAAATGTTTTAGATCATGAACACAGCTGATTTGTTCAATTTAGTGCTGAATTACTCCTGTAGACACTAATGAAGGCTGGGGAGACATTTCAGCTGTTAGATTAAGGTGTTAAAAAGACAAACGCACAGCAAGAAGATGAGTTTTGCTTTCGGTTCCACAAACAGACACTAGAGGGTGCTAAAAGCAAGCCAAAACTGTCAAACCCCCCCGTAAAAAAAATGAGCAATGTTAAAAAAAATAACAGTAGTGTATAATTGTTGTATGCTGCGTTTACCATGGCGCAAGCTTGAACGCTATCTTGACCTGCATTGAATTGAGGTCACTTTGCAAACGTCAAGCTAACTGAAGAGGAGGGAGGGGAGTGAAGGGATTTATATTTTGTGTATTGGACCTAAGTGATTAGTGTGTAGGGTTCAACCTTGCGCTACATCGTCCTATTGATTTAGCTCCTTCTGTTTTCTCGTGTGTGGTTTGAAGCGGGACTTCTCTCCTTCCAGAAGGAAAGGGGGAGCAGGGGCGGGAGATATAGCCTTTCAAGTTTCAAATGATAATTATATTTAGTAGGGGTGGAATAATACCACTTTTTCCAAACCAATACGATACCAATACTTGGATCTGAGTACTTGCCAATACCGGTTACCGATACTGATACTACACAAAAAAATGCAATGAATTGGAATACAGGTTCTATTTTTTCTCTGCTTTCAACAGGAAAAGTCTGTGATGTAGACATAAAATAAAATATATCAACAGAAATGATCACAAAACTAAAATATTAGGTGAACAGAAATGACAAGTTGCATTGAAGCCACTTTCAGGAAATTGCACTGGTATCGGTTTCTGGTATCAGTTAACTTTTATCAATACCAATACTGGTATTGGTATCGGTATTGGTTAGGGAAGTCCAGATACAACTTTTTCACTTCAGATACGATACCGATATTCTAGCCTTCAGTATTGACCAGTACTGATATCAATCCGATACGATACCAATATTGCAGCCTTCAGTATTGACCAGTACTGATATCAATCCGATACGATATCAGCACAAATCATACATACTTTTAATTGTTTCATAGTGTGGAGTGTATAAAAAGACTTGATCAAGTGACTTTACTCAATCAGAGAACAAGAGCTGATAATTCAATTCAATTCAATTCAAAGATACTTTATTAATCCCAGGGGGAAATTAGAACTATAACAGTAAGTATGAAAAAAATGAAAACTTTTTTCTTAACCATAGGTTGCAAAAATGGGAACCTTGCTAATATTGGAGGTTTTTGATGCCGCCTGATATAATCCGATGCACTGTTTTTTACTTTCGATATCGATATCAGAACGGGACCTGCCTAGTATTGGTTTTGGCCTGATAACAATACCAGTATCGGTATTGGTATCAGCCCAATTCTAATACCAGTATTGGTATTGGTGCATTCCTAATATTTAGTGAGTACAATGATGACGCGGTGCAGATTAGCCTTCAAATCCCACTAACATTTAGCTTGAAATTAGTTTGTAGTATACATTAGCTTAGCAGTCCTGATGATTGTAAGTGCTTTGAGGCTGTTCAGCATGAGAAACTTTTTATAACGTTTATGCATAAATACAAGTCAGGATGGATGAAGTATCCCTTTAAGTCCCAACAGACCAGATTAGCAACTCTGAAGTTGCAAGTGGGATATTCTGGCCATAGGGTTCAATAGGGGCTGGGTGGATTTTCATTAACTCTGTAAATCAGGGTTATTCAATTCCGGGGTTTTTTAAATTGACTATCCTGGCTGCAAATGGTCATTTTAGGTGACTCAAGAAAGTAAGAAATTAAAAATATGCAAAAGTTGCAACGTATCCCTTTATTACATTTCTAGTGGTCTCCAGTAGGAATGGGTGCCTTGTAAGTTGTTCTCTTGGGGAAATAAGCCCAGATGTTCCTGTTTGAGGACATAGTCAGCCGGAGATGAAAAAGGTGACAAAATTTGGAGTCTCATTTCCTGATATTTGGACATTCCACCTCTGATTGGCTAACAGCAATGCAACTCTACCACTGACTGTTTGCTATGCAATGTTGATGTTTGTAGCGTTGTTAATCTACATAACTAGAATTTAACGCTGTTGCTATTCAGCTTTGCTAAATCCTGAGAAAAATCAAATGAATTGGCAATGAAACTTATATATATATATATATATATATATATATATATATATATATATATATATATATATATATATATCCACGGATATTTATATAATCGATAGAAGTTCATACACCAACTGGCTTGGTCTATATTTAATCGAAAGATTAATGTTTAATTTAAGAGATTTAAATTAATAGCAAAAGTTTATTAATTCAGAAGATCTAAAGAGATCTTTGCTCGTTCAGTGATGAATATACACCAGTCTGTGTTTTATTTCAAGGTTAAGTCAGGTTTATAAAGTTAAGAATTTATTGCTAACAATTTAAAGATGACCATTTTAAAAGACAATTCATAAATGACAATTTATAAAAGCTTTGGTATTAAAACTTGGTATTAAAGCAATCTGTGTCTGGATGAAACTAAAAATGAAGTGTGTGTTTGGATGTGTGAATGTAGGTCTCAGAAGGTTTTTATCTTAGAGAGAGTAAACGCGTTCCAGATGAAAGAATTTGGTTTGCAGCTAAGCTAAATTATTTCTTAATAAAACAGGCATCCAGACGCAATCTTGTGTTCTACCTCACCGTTCAGATGACCCTCTGTTCAGATCCGGAGGTCAAGGGAGGACGTTGATCAGCCTCTGGGTACTCGGTCCGGTAGAGTAGACCAGTGGTACCGACTCTCTGGTCCTAGAGTTGCAGCAGACACACAGGTGGATGGTTTGCATCTTAAAATTAACTCTGAAGGACTTTTGCATCAGCTTTGCTGCAGATGGCATTTCTGTTGAAGCAATTCTATTGGCATAATAATAATAATAATTATTATTATTATTAATCAGAGAATAATAATTCATTTCAGTAATTAAATACATTTACAATGAACCTTGATGAGTATTTATGAACATTTTAATAGACAGTGAAAAGAGTTTATTAAAATGATTCTTTTAAATCTTGAAGTGTCCTTCATCTTGCGGATGGAACAGCAGTCAGATTAAAGATGGTTTACAGCAGACTCTGTGTCTTCTGTGATGGATAATCTGTAGATAGAAGTACAGCCAGGACAGCTTGACCCAGATGAGGAAGTGTGACTTTTGGGTCACAAATGAGACCATTCATGTTGCTACATGTTTTATCTCCTCAAATAACACAAGCCTGAAGAAGTTCAGCTGTGTGCTAACAATTAGCTTCTACTAGTCAGGGCATGCATCTGCTCTTTCTTTGATGCTTAACCAACAACTTCCTTCACCATCGTGAGTCAAGATGGGTGAGTCCGTGAATGCTAGTTGACAGTGTGATGTTGTCCTGTCGGGCTTTTCTGAATGGATCGTTTTTCTGTCTTTTTTGTTTCAGAAGCTAATGCAGAAAAAAGGGGTAGAAGACAATTTCCATGTTCAACCTGCTTAATACACTCAGAGTGACTGGTCATTTAAAAAAATAATAAGACTTACTGCATTGCCAGCAGTAAGTCGGGCTCGTTCCCAGTGAGAGTTGGACTCCGCCAAGGCTGCCCTTTGTCACAGATTCTGTTCATAACCTTTATGGACAGGATTTCTAGGCTCAGCCAAGGTGTTGAGGGGATCCATTTTGGTGGCCTGAGGATCAGGTCTCTGCTTTTTGCAGATGATGTGGTCCTGTTGGCTTCATTAGAACATGATCTTCGGCTTTCGCTGGAGCGGTTTGCAGCCGAGTGTGAAGCAGCAGGGATGAGCATCAGCTCCTCTAAATCTGAGACCATGGTCTTGATTTGGAAAAGGGTAGAATGACTTCACTGGGTCAGGGATGAGGTCCTGCCCCAAGTAGAGGAGTTTAAGAATCTCTGGGTCTTGTTTACGAGTGAGGGAAAGTTGAAGCGTGAGATCAATAGGTGGATTGATGCTGCATCTGCAGTGATGCGAGCGTTGTACCGGTCTGTCCTGGTGAAGAGAGAGCTGAGTCAGAAGGCGAAGCTCTCGATTTACTTGTCGATATATGTTCCTACTCTCACCTATGGTCATGAGCTTTGGGTAGTGACCGAAAGGACGAGATCGCGGCCGAAGAGTTTTCTCCAAAGAGTGTCTGGGCTCTCCCTTAGAGATCGAGTGAGAAGCTCGGTCATCCGGTAGGGGCTCGGAGTAGATCTGCTGCTCATCCACATCGAGAGGAACCAAGTGAGATCGCTCGGGCATCT
Organism: Nothobranchius furzeri; assembly: GCF_043380555.1. NCBI lineage: Eukaryota > Metazoa > Chordata > Actinopteri > Cyprinodontiformes > Nothobranchiidae > Nothobranchius > Nothobranchius furzeri. Next base: position 23,383,541 of record NC_091751.1, on the reverse strand, counting down.
GGCCAGGAGGCCTCCTGGACGCCTCCCTGGTGAGGTTTTCCTAGCATGTCCAACCGGGAGGAGGCCTAAACAGAGACCCAGGACACATTGGAGGGACTATGTCTCTCACCTGGCCAGGGAACACCTTGGGATTCCCCTGGAAGAGTGGGAAGTCTGGGCCTCTCAACTTAGGCTACTGCACCCCCGACCCGACTCTGGATAAGCGGAAGAAAATGGATGGATGGATGGATGGATGGATGGATGGATGGATGGATGGATGGAAGGACGGACGGACGGACGGACAGATGGATGGATAAGAAAATTATGGTTTCTCAGTGACCCTGGTCTTTAAATAAAACTTCAGTTGCAGTTCTACCTAATACAATAAATTACTTAGTATTTACCTGTCCCAAAGAAACGTTGCCCTGTAGATCACAAAGGTTGCACTGAGGGATGTTGAAGATGTTTTAAGAGTGGAAAAACATTCTTAGATCTTGAGTGCACTCAGACTAGCCATTAGCTCAGACTAGCTTTTAGATCACACATGCTAGCTGTTAGCTTAGTTCTCGGACAGAGCCCAATCAGTATAAGCTTGTAGGCATTTAAAACCATTGAATAAAAACATACATCAGAACGGATGAGATGTTCCTTAAACTGCATGACTGGCTGAGCGTTGCTCCTGTAAATAATCGAACTCCGCTCTTGCCTTTTCTATGACAGATTTAATCCTGAGTCAGCGCTGAAGAATCGTTGTCATGTGTCTCTTTATAAAAGTCACAGCTGTTGATAGACTAACACAAAGACAGCTAAGCTCTAAATGTTTGTATATGAATCCTATACCCTCCAAAACACCAAGTTCACCTCATTTGGTCTTTCAATTACACCAGAACATACAATGGAATGGTGTTCATTGCTTTGAACATAACAAATGTTAAGTTAAAGAAAAGTTTGTGTTCATGCTATTTTCAGTTGATCGTATAACAGAACTGCTTACAGTCTTTTAGTCAACAAATATGCATGTTCTGGGATCCTGAAGCCTGTTAACATCAGTCTGCATCATGTTTGTCTGTCTCAGGCTGAGGCGGAAGTGGCTTCCCTCAACAGACGCATTCAGCTTGTGGAGGAGGAGTTGGACCGAGCTCAGGAGAGGCTGGCTACAGCTCTGCAGAAGCTGGAAGAAGCTGAGAAGGCAGCTGATGAGAGCGAAAGGTGACTTCTTAACATTTCACTCCCTTTTTATGTGTTTGATTCTATTCTATTATAGGATGACTCTTTTAGATCCACAGTCAGAATGCACAGATGTATCAGCAAGGCTGAAGGAAAAGCCTCAGAAACATCTGTGAAGAAAAGCAGGTTCTCAGGAGACAGAAATTTTCCCTCAGTCCCTCCACCTCATCGGGACTGAGTTCAAACATGAAACAAAAGTCAAGTCTCATTAGATGAGTGTCTGTAGCTCACAGGGCATCCAGAAGCAACAATAAAAACATGTTGCACGTCTTAGGTGTGTTCTTGCTGTGTCGTGGTTCTAATTCCATGCTGTCGTTCTTTTTAAAACACAGAAACAGTTTTGTTTACCTGTTTTGTCGCTACGTTTCGCCGGCGGCTGCAGGCTTCCTCAGGCTGACGCTGATGGTGGCGCGTCACTTCCTTCTCCGTTTATCCACGGGCAGCAGAGGACGTTGTCGCCCTCTACTGCCCGCTCTCCCCTCCCCGACGATGCAGTCCCATGCGCGGCCACCATCAGCGTCAGCCTGAGGAAGCCTGCAGCCGCCGGCGAAACGTAGCGACAAAACAGGTAAACAAAACTGTTTCTGTGTTTTAAAAAGAACGACAGCATGGAATGTTGCACGTGTTTAAACATGATCACTGATTATTCTAGAGATGGAATAAAACAACGGTCTCACATTTGACATAAGTCAGGGTCAACTGCATGGTCCACTACAGGTGGTTGCATGTTTCAAAAGTTCCTCGCAGACCTCTGATGATGCCTCCAGGATCATCAGGATCAGGAGAATTCAGGATACTATGGACAGTGCTAAAAATCATCCGAGGGTTCAGAGAGTTTGACAGGGTGGCATTTGACAAGAATGCATTTTTGCTTTCTTCACGCCAGGAATCCTTCAAAATTTCAGGATGCATGGAGTTTATCCTTCTTCCATCTTCACCCATCCTTTCCTCGAGCATTTCTGGATGCACGTGTAACCGCAACTGTCTTCGACTTACAGTGGCAGAGTTTTAATGGGGGAACTTTGTCTAAAACTGTTTGACAAGAAACAGTTAAGCTGAGACAAGAGCCCACCAGTAGACACACATTTTTTAGCCTGGCACAACCAGGTTACTAAGACCAAGCTATTACATTTCTCCCTAGTAAGGTGAGTGTGAGTTCTGCCTCTGATCTAGACGCCCTCTCACCCTACCAGAAGTCAGTTGTCACCAGCCTGGGGGTGAGACTGGATGTGGAACTCAAACTGGAATCTCACATTAATATGGTTGTAAGAGCCTGCTTTTTTAACCTGCGACGGCTGGCAAAAGTCTAGCCCATGTTGTCCCGAGCACATTTGGAGTCTGTGCTCCACACATTTGTTTTTTCTAGGTTCGACTACTGTAACGCTCTATATGTTGGGTTGAGGCGGGCAGTAATGATGCGTCTCCAGTGGTTCAGAACTCGGCAGTCATGTTTCTGACAGGGACGACAAAATCAGCACATATTACTCCTGTGCTGGCATATTTACACTGGCTTCCTGTGGTCTTCGGACAAACTGTAAGGTCCTCTGCATTGTCTACCATTCTCTATATGGTGGTGCTCCACCATACTTGGCAGCACTGTTAACACGGCACACCCCATCACAATCTCTACGCTCGGCTGAGCTGGAGCAACTGACTGTTCCTCACTCCCGGTATAGATCTAGAGATTGGGCTTACTCGGTCTTGGCTCCATCCCTCTGGAACGAGCTGCCAGTCCGCATCAAACAATCACCTTCACTGCATGTCTTCAAGAGTCGCTTGAACACTCATTTTTATCGTTTGGCTTTTATGTGACTTGGTTTTACGCTTCTTATCCTTCTTTTATATATTATATATATATATATATATATATATATATATATATATATATATATATATATATATATATATCTTTTATTTTAATCTATGTTATGTTCAGCACCTTGGGCTTCCCCAGAGGCAGTGGAAGGTGCTCTATAACTAAAGTTTGATTGATTGATTGATTGATTGATTGATTGATTGATTGATTGATTGATTGATTGATGATTGATTCTCAAAAGTTCAGGTGAAAAAACTTCAGCTCTTAAAAATTTAAAAACCTATGCCTTTGTAGCCAAGAGAGACAGCTGTACAAGGTAGTGATACGTTAAAAAAACATAACAGTGGTCAGAAAACACTGCCTCAGAGACCACTACATACTATCCAGACAAACGTTATGACAACACAAGATTAAGAGTATGACCGCAATAACGAGTCGCATCACAAACAAATTAAACAAGTCAAAATTATTTAGCTGGACAAACATGTACAGTATGTTAAAATCACCAAAGATCAAACGCCCTTTGGGATTATTTGGGCCAGAATGTCAGAATGGTGAAGTTTGCCTTTTGTAAAGTTAGCATCATTTCTTGTTTAAAGCGAGGAGCCTCTAGTCAAGCAGACTGTTGTTAAGCAGTCATACTGACTCCTTTCTTACGCACTTCAATTCTCGTCCTGATTCTGTGTTTTCCTGAAATTATATGAAAGTCACACTGGGAGGTCGTTGTTGTTTTAGCATCCAGAAGAGAGCAGAGCGTGTCTCGGCTAGTAGAAGCTAACCATTAGCATTAGCATCTCCATCACATGGCAGAACTCCTTAGGCGTGTGTTACTTGTGGAGAAGAAACATCATCATTACAGAGCAAACAGAGACAGTGGTAGAGTTGATTTGCTGTTAGCCAATCAGAGTCGAGATGTCCAAAATCAGGAAATAAGACTCCATATCCCGTCGTTTGAAGCTACTTTATCCTCCAGCTGATTTCTACGTCTTCAAACAGGTGCACCAAAACTTTTTTTGACACCAGAGACAACTTACAAGGCTTTCATTCCGAGAGAGATCGCTGCAAATGCATCAAAAAATGAGTAAAGTTGACTTTTAAAAAAGAGTTTACTGGTAGACTCTGATTGGCTGGAGCCTTTAACTGTCACCAAGTCTGTTTGGTTAAAGTAAGCACTGCAGCAGCTGAATTACCAAAACTACCATGCAGAAACCTCAGGTGGTAATAATATTTAGTTTTATTTCTAGGTACTTTCTTGACAGGCCATTTCACCAAATTATGGACTTCTGTGAGACAGCAGCTATGGTAATCTGGTTGGTTTGTTTTTCCAGAGGGATGAAGGTGATTGAGAACCGAGCTCTGAAGGATGAAGAAAAGATGGAGCTCCAGGAGATTCAGCTGAAAGAAGCCAAACACATCGCAGAGGAAGCTGATCGCAAGTATGAAGAGGTGGGATTTTAGTTGCTGTTAATAAACGATAAACAGCTGAAGGCACTGAATTATGCTTTTGCCTGTGTCTGACTCAGATTTATAAAATCAGGGATGAAATGTGATGATTGTAGCTGCAGAAACAATTAAATCACACTGGATAACGAACCAGGATTCCCCACCCCTATTCTAATCCCTCAGCTTTTAAAAGACCTGGAACTTATTGAGGAGGGTGATGGTCCACGCAGCGAGGTTCAGCTGAGATGGAGCTCCGACCTAGCCCTGCGAACAATCCTATTTATGTAAATATGTAGTCTGGCCACAACCCATAGACAGAGCTTGGTCATGGGGTGGAATCTACAGTTGTCTTTCAAACCGTCACCACATGCTATTGGACAGTGCTAGGACCAATCAGAGCAATGAACAATGTGAGGTATTCGTCGCTGTAGAAATCAGTCAGTGTCAAATAAGAAGAAGCAAACGTGTTCTTTTTCTAAATAAAGGATTTAACTAGCTTCATCTGCTTGAAGCCAAAGCCATTTTAAAGGACCACACATAGTAGTTTTTCTTCATCACAGCTCTGGAGCTAAGCTCGCCCAACATCTCGCTACAAATGTAGAGTGCTGTGATTGGCTAGACACAAAATTGTTGGGGCCAATGGTAGACCTGCTGAGGCTACAGTGGAGCACTGCTAGACTGACTAAGGCCTAGTCCGCACGTAGCCGGGGTTTTTTAAAAACGAATATCCGCCCCTCCAAAAACTTGCATCCACACCTCCGCGTTTTAAAACAAACTCTGTCCACACGTACCCGGATAAATACGTTGTTAAGGACATGCCAGACCTGTAGGCGGCAGTACTTCCCCCGTTCGTAACCTCGTCCTTCGTCTGTGGTCTTCCTCAAGGAGCAGTAATTCCGCTTGCAAAAACAAACAAGCAAAAAGCGCTTGGACAATTGATGGATCAGGTAGTGACAGAGCGAAGCTCTGAGGGCTTCCATGATGCCGGCTAGTGTAAACACAGGTCGCACACGTGATGTCAGCATTTTTTTGTCGCGGAAAGTGACGTTGCGGACCATAAAACTCCGGTTTTGTCTGTCCACACGCAGACACCCAAAACGGAGAAAACGCAGATCTTCACTTTGGCCAGAGTTTTAAAAAAACTCAGTTTTCGTGTGGATGACAGGCCAAAACGTAGTAAAATATCTACGTTTTGGCAGATCCCCGGCTACGTGTGGACAGGGCCTTAATCTGGGTTCTGACCCAAACTGAAGAGAAATGAAGACATGCTGGAAAACATACACTTTTCCTTAAAAATAACAGTAATTGTTTAAAACAGAATCAATCAACTAATAAGTGAATCTGTGTTACTGAGGGCAGAGTAATTCAGGTGGACCTCTGTTTGTTCTGTCAGGTGGCTCGGAAGCTGGTGATTGTGGAAGGAGAGCTGGAGCGAACGGAGGAAAGGGCAGAACTGGCTGAGGCGTGAGTGTGGAGCCCATTAGGTCCAGTAAAAAGCTCACAGTTCGGAACCAGAACACCTTCTTTAGATGACAGAGACTCTTAGTCCACCTTTTTATTGTTGTTCTAATCTAACACGCTGTTAGAACATTAAAACACCTGCAGGAGTATCTACTAAACATCTAAATGTCCCCACAGCTGATCAGGTTCTACAGCGGTCTCCTCGATCTAACTTCTGACCAGCTGGTGGCTTTGATCTGAACTAACGTGTTTGTTTCCATATCTGATGTCTAACCAGTAAATGTGCAGAGCTGGAGGAAGAACTGAAGAACGTCACCAACAACCTGAAGTCTTTAGAGGCTCAGGCTGAGAAGGTAGGATGAGGAAAAACACCTGGACAAACCAGTGACTTAGACCAGTTTCAGCTGTTTACCAGTAAAGCTTCTTTTATCTCCAGTACTCACAAAAAGAGGACAAGTATGAGGAAGAAATCAAGATCCTCACTGACAAGCTGAAAGAGGTGAGCAGGAAACTCCAACCCTTCACAGAGAGCGGATGTTCTCCAGGTGTTTTCAGGAAGGCTTGTTTCTGCCTCTGTTTCAGGCTGAGACCAGAGCCGAGTTTGCTGAGAGGTCCGTAGCCAAGCTGGAGAAGACCATTGATGACTTAGAAGGTAAAGAACTCTGTCCTCAGTGGAACCTTTCCAGACACACGTTTGTTTCTCTGAGTCCAGAATTAGACATCACCCTGACACCCCCACACAGATCAGCACCAGGTCGTCTGTGTTCACCAAGTTCTCCGTGTTCTGACCGAGAAGTACTAACTAGGAACAAGTTATTAAATCTCTTTTGTGTGTGTGTGTGTGTGTGTGTGTGTGTGTGTGTGTGTGTGTGTGTGTGTGTGTGTGTGTGTGTGTGTGTGTGTGTGTGTGTGTGTGTGTGTGTGTGTGTGTGTGTGTGTGTGTGTGTGTGTAGATGAGCTATACGCTCAGAAACTGAAGTACAAAGCCATCAGTGAAGAACTGGACCACGCCCTTAATGACATGACCTCCATGTAAGTTCTGATAGACAGTAGGCACCAGTTCTGGAGAATCTGAGGTGGTTCTGTCAGAGAACCGGGTTCTACATGATAAGAATGAGCTTGAGTTTATAATAACTCAAATAACGGAAGTGTTTGAGACACCCGGTTCTGACGGAACCATAGCTGACTGGACTGATGTGTGACGAACTTTTATTTGTCCCTTCATAGAACGATGTTTCTGCTGCTCTGCGTAAAGGCAGACGTAGACATTTACCGGTCAGCTAGTGTTTGTTCTGCTGGCTCTGCTGCTCTTAAAGTAGGGATGGGTATTTTTCACATTTTGATTGATTGGGTACCAATTCCTGGTACCTATTGGAATCCATACTGGTACTTAATGGTACCGATTTTTTCCTCTCCTTTCACCTCGGGACAAACCATGTGATGGTGGGTCCTTGCAGTATCATGAACTGCAAATTACACTGAAGCAAACATCTCTGCAGTGCACTAAAATCATTGTGTATCTTCATTTCTTTGTCGTTCATTTTCAAACAGTAAAATTTTCCTACTCGGAATTCGGAATTTCTGAGTACCGAGGAGGAAGCAAACGCGCCATTAGCTGCAACGGAAGCTAAAGTATAAAGCTAACATTATCCTAAACAGTTGATTTACCTGCTGCAGCAGATCAAGATAATGATAGCTCATCTAGAACACTGTTGTCATCATCACCAAGTCACCAATCACTTTTAGTGAAGTGAACCCAAACTTTAGAGGCGTTCTTTCTACCATGTGTCACGGTGAGCTGAGGTGAGGATCTAAGTGTGGGGAAGAAGGCAGGCAGGCAGGATGTTGAAAGGGTTTTTAATGATAAGCACGCGGAACATGGAAACAATGGACAGACAAGGAACACAGAACTGGGAGGGTTTAAATACACAAGGACCTGGGATCTAAAGCAACTGAGAGACAAAAGGCAGTGGGAGCAATTAGGAAAGACACAGGACTGAACAGAGTGTGGAGACAGAAAAGGTTGTGACAGTGACGACCCCCCCCCCCCCCCCTTTAAAGGGCGGCACCAGACGCCCAATGCAGGCCAAGACGGAGTCTGGGGGGGCTGCGTCTGGCGAGGGCAGGGCTGGCGGTGACTGGAGGCGGGGCCCCTGGAGTCTCTGGAGGTGGAGCCGCTGACTTGACTGGAGGCGGGGCCGCTGCAGGCGGAGCCACTGACTTGACTGGAGGCGGGGCTGCTGGAGTTTCTGGAGGCGGGGCCGCTGCAGGCGGGGCCGTTGACTTGACTGGAGGCGGGGCCGCTGCAGGCGGAGCCACTGACTTGACTGGAGGTGGGGCCGCTGGAGTCTCTGGAGGTTGAGCTGCTGCATGCGGGGCTGCTGACTTGACTGGAGGCGGGGCCGCTGCAGGCGGGGCCGTTGACGTGACTGGAGGCGGAGCCACTGCAGGTGGGGCTGCTGGAGTCTCTGGAGGCGGAGCCGTTGACTTGACTGGAGGCGGGGCCGCTGGAGTTTCTGGAGGCATTCTGTCATGGTGCGCAGGTGAAGAAGACAAGAAGTTAGGAACGTTTAAAGGGTTTTTAATGATAAGCACGCGGGACACAGAAACAATGGACAGACAAGGAACACAGAACTGGGAGGGTTTGAATACACAAGGACCTGGGATCTAAAGTGATTGGGAGACGAGAGGCAGGTGGGAGCAATTAGGAAAGACACAGGACTGAACAGAGTGGGGAGACAGGACAGGTTGCTATGTTTACATCTTGCCTGCAGCGACTGATGATGTAAAGCTCTTGCACATACGCTGCTGTCTATCTTGGGAAATCCGGTGCAGAACACTAGTGTGTAAAGCTTTTGTTAAGTGGCAAAAGGTACCGAAACAAGGCAGTTTCATGTCAAGTGAATCTGTCCTTAGTCGGCACCACGGACTTTGGTCCGTGCCTTAAAAAGTACTAAATACAGTACCCATTCCTGTCTTAAAGCAACACTTATTAAGTTTCCTGCTTGACCCTCCTGCTGGTAGAAAGCAGAATTACAATTGTCATAGCCCCTCTATATGTTTCACTAACAACAAGTCAATGCTAACATGAGCCAACTGGTTCTGGATAAGCCACAAAATAAACAGATGCACACTGTTGGACAAAAACTACGATTTATAATTCCAATAACAACAAAGCCTGGTCACCATCAGTCCATGATTTTGTAGCCTCCTTCATCTCCCTCAAACGAGTGTAGGCAATGCCGGTGTTAAATCTGGTTGCAGCCCTTTGCTTCATTTCCAAAGATGTTACCCTCTTACCTTTTCTTCTGGGCTCCACAATGATGCCAACAAAATGCAGAATTATTCTTTTTCTGCTTTATATTGACAGTCACCAAACTGGAAAAGCTAACTGCTAGCATTTAGGCTGTATTATCTGCCGGCACAGTAAACAGCTATTGCTGTAAATCACAGTGATGTGCGGTCAGAGGAGGAAGGGGAGGCACTTACTTTTTCAGTGAGTGAGTGCGGCGCTGCACCGTGAGAACAGAGTGTGTTCTCATCTCTGCCTCCAGAGGGCGCAGCGCCGCACTCTTGATACAGAGCGTTGGCGAATGTGCTCAGCCTGAATCACTTAGTGTGTGCAGGGTGGCTCGTCTCTGCCTCTCCTCTCGCTCTGCGTGTATTTGATTTTGACCATAAATGTGATGATATCTTACAGAAAACTAATGTATAGATCAGCCACTGGGCACACTAACATTTTATTAAATCATCATTAGAATTTTACTTGTCACAATGACAAGGGAGGCGTGCCTCCCCGCCTCCTATGACTGCACGTCACTGGCTAATCAAGCACAGAACTCCCACTAGTGGTTCTACATGAACAACAAAACTGTTTGGTGCAGTTTTAGCAAACGGCTACAGATTACCATTCAGTGTGAAGTTGCTCGAGGGTCTGACTCAAGAACCACCGAAACTAGTTTGAAAGCAATAGCAAATGAAGCCTGAAGCTTTTGGTTTTGCAGGAACATCTATATCATATCTACGACTACAGAGAGGTGTCGGTTGATTTTATAATTTCCTTTTCAACCAGGTGAAAATGCATAAGGAGACAGACCAAGGAAAGAAATTCGAGTTAACAGAGAGAAGCAGTAGCAAGTAGTCAGCAGCGATCAAACCTTGTGATTAATGAACATAGGAGTTAAACTGACCAGGGAGCAGGTGTGAGAAAGGATCTGACACATCCGTAGATGTCAGACAACATGTGGGCCAGAAGGTTCTGTGTAAATGTGAGTAAACCTGTTGAAACATTCAACATCAGAGTAACACTATAATTTCTGTTTCTCCTGTTTCAGCTGAACCCCCACCTCCACCTCAACCCCCCACCCTGACCATCGCTCCAGCCCATCTGATAGACGTTGTTCAGTCTGTGGCTCGTGTTCTGTCCTTGTCTGTTTGTTCATCACCATTTTGCCTTTTCCACTGTGTCATGGTGCAGAAAAAAACATGTCTTGATCAATGAACTTGTGTTTGTGGGTTTATTATTATTATTACGATTATTATTATTATTATTATTATTATTATTATTATTATTATTATTATTATTATTATTATTATTATTATTCGTTTATTATTATTATTATTATTATTATTATTATTATTATTATTATTATTGTTATTATTATTATTACTTAACTGATTTGTTAAGAGTCCCAGTCCATCAGATACTAAAAGAGATTCTTTGATTTTTCATTTAAGCAGAAATGTTTTTGAAAGATCTGCATCAAAACATACAGTTCAGTGGGTGCTATAGTGACCCTAATCAGTCACTGGCTGCAGCTTTAACATTTCTACTTATCTGGGGGGGGTTTTTAATGTTGCTTTGGAAATCTTTAGAGTTTCTTTGGCAATTTTCTAGTTTTTATTTATTTATTCAAATACTGACGCGTTAACATAATACACGGCCACTCAGTTGAACCTTTAAGCCTTCATAGATTTATTATCTGTGTACAAGATTGTAACATTTGTTCATTAGTCTCACACACACACACACACACACACACACACTATTCAGCTAAACTGGTAGTTATAATCTAAGATTTGAGGCTCGGGAATTCCAAACAGCGTGACCAGATGATGGGACAGACCATGAAGGAGTGTGGGGGAAAGATTCCCTCATGGGGCTGGATCAGGGAATGCTGCTGAGCTAATCAGAAGCAGAAGCCAAACAGGAGCAGCTGAGGACATCTTGTGTTAAAGGACAGGCAGCATCAGAGCAAGCTAAACTGATCACAAAAACAAAGAGGAAATAAACCCCACCAGAACCTTTACAGCTTAATTTGATCATTTCAACAAAGCCTGATTAATACCATTTTTGGTTCTTTTAAAACACAGGAAAGGTTTCTCTTTACCTTGCTAACGTAAAGAGAAACATTTCCTGTGTTTTAAAAAGAACCAAGAATGGAATTAGAAACTAGACACAGTAAAAACATACCAAAGAAGCCTGAATAATACTTCACGCACTGACAGACGTTTTGCTCTCGGACTTCTCCGTCACCTGGGGAGTGTTGCAAAGCTATTCCCCACCAGGAAAACAGAGGGCGTAACGATTTTCTGTGGTACCATAAGGCTCATGTATCCGGCCCACGATAGTATTTACTAATGCGTTTATATATTTCAGAGACTTTTTAACACGGACAAATTTGTCCTTCATTCTCCTCCACCTCTTCGTGCGATCGCCATCTCTAAACCCACATTTTTCTTCATTTTCATCCACATTTGCTATTTTGTACTCCATCAGTCACGAGTAAATAAATGTTCTTATTTTCAGACTTTTTCTGTGATATGTTCTTCAATCTGCTTCGGGTATGCTCCTAAATATCCTTTTACTTTTTAACAGTACAATGGTAGAGCTGTTGACGATTTTACAGGAAGCGGCCTCCTAACCAGTCACTAGCTTGCAGTCTCCGTTAATTTGAATGTGTGTTTAAAATGTTGGGCATGTCTCCGTCACCCTTTGTGAGCCTGTTGGAGAGCTCTTGCGCCGATGCATAATGGCGTTGCATTTCTCTGCACCGACGCACAAAGAAAAGTATAAATCAGGCTTAACTCCAAAGGCCCCAAAGTAAATCCTTCTTCTAAAAGGAAAATCCAAACATTTTAGGCCAACTTGATTCTGTGATTGAATCACGTGTTCAGCTGTTCATCAAGCTAGGCAGAAGCTAGTACCTGCTGATTGACATCATGTTCAATTCAATTCAAGTTTATTTATATAGCGCCAAATCACGACAAGAGTCGTCTCAAGGCACTTCACATAATAAACATTCCAATTCACAGTTCATTAAGCCAATCAGACAAAAAAAATTTTCCTATATAAGGAACCCAAAAATTGCATCAAGTCACTGACTAATGTCAGTGACTATACAGCAATCCTCATACTAAGCAAGCATATAGCGACAGTGGAGAGGAAAACTCCCTTTTAACAGGAAGAAACCTCCAGAGAATCCTGGCTCAGTATAAGCATCCATCCTCCACGACTCACTGGGGATCGAGAATACAAGAGCACACACACACACACACACACACACACACACACACACACACACACACACACACACACACACACACACACAACAAGCAATGTGTCTATAGTTAATTGTGATTTCTTAGTAAATATTCTATTTGGTGAGAAATAAACTTTATTGTATTTATCCTAGTGAATCTATAATTAAACGGATAAACTAGCAGTAGCACATCCGACGTCAAGAAAAGCAAAAAGTTATTATCAGGAGAAGGAGAATGTTTTAGTGGTTAGCAGCAGTGTGCTAGACGATGGCCCCCTCCATGAGGCCACCACAACTCAGCAGAACATTGTAGCTTCTTCTGGGGAGAAAAACACTTACAGAGAAAATAAAGTTAACAGCTGAAATTGCAGAAAATAATACAGTTAAAGAGCAGATTGTAGAAGAAAGTAGTAGAGTGTGAAAAGTGGTCAGTGTGTTCTCCAGCAGTCTAAGCCTATAGCAGCATAACTACAGAGATAACTCTGGATAACCTAGCCTGTTTAGATGTAGGCATGTTGGAGGCAGGGCAAGGGAGAGCCGTCTTTACAGACTGTACACTCCACCTCCCTCTACTCCCCCACTTGTCCAGATCTAGGCTAACGTCAGATTTTAACCATAGGCCCTATCAAATAAAAATGTTTTAAGCCTATTCTTAAATGTAGACAAGATGTCTGCCTCACAGACTAAGGCTGGGAGCTGGTTCCACAGGAGAAGAGCCTGATACCTAAAAGATCTGCCTCCCATCCTAATTTGAGATATTCTGGGAACCACCAGTAAACCTGCAGTCTGAGAGCGAAGAGCTCGGTTAGGAACGTATGGAACAATCAGAGTGAAGAGAGGGGCGGAGCTGTCAACTGATCACCACCTGGTGGTGAGTTGGATCAGATGGCAAGGGAACATGCCGCGTAGACCTGGCAGACCCAAACGCATAGTGAGGGTCTGCTGGGAACGCCTGGCAGAAGAACCTGTCTAGACGGTCTTCAACTCCCACCTCCGGCAGAGCTTTGACCACGTCCCGAGAGCAGTGGGGGACATTGAGTCCGAGTGGGCCTTGTTCCACTCTGCGATTGTCGAGGCGGCTGTTGCTAGCTGTGGTCGTAAGGTGGCCGGTGCCAGTCGTGGTGGCAACCCCCGTACCCGCTGGTGGACACCAGAGGTTCGGGGAGCCGTCAGGCTGAAGAAGGAGGCCTACAGGGCGTGGCTGGTCTGTGGGTCTCCGGAGGCAGCAGACAGGTACCGGATAGCCAAGCGGGGTGCAGCAGTGGCAGTTGCCGAGGCAAAATCTCGGGCGTGGGAGGAGTTTGGTGAGGCCATGGAGAAAGACTATCGATCGGCTCCAAAGAGGTTCTGGCAAACTGTCCGGCGCCTCAGGAGAGGAAGGAAGCAACTCGCTCACACTGTTTACAGTGGGGATGGGGAGCTGCTGACGTCAACTGAGGCTATAGTCGGACGGTGGAAGGAATACTTTGAGGAGCTCCTCAATCCCACCAATGCGCATTCCGAGGAGGAACCAGAGCTGGGAGGCCTGGGGATGGACTGTCCGATCTCGGGGGCAGAAGTTGCTGAGGTAGTCAAACAACTACACAGCGGCGGAGCCCCGGGGGCGGATGAGGTTCGTCCTGGGTATCTCAAGGCTATGGATGTTGTAGGGCTGTCATGGTTGACACGTCTCTACAACATTGCGTGGTCATCGGGGGAAGTTCCTAGGGAGTGGCAGACCGGGGTGGTGGTCCCCATCTTTAAGAAGGGTGACCTGAGAGTGTGTTCCAACTATAGGGGGATCACACTCCTCAGCCTCCCTGGAAAGGTCTACTCCAAGGTACTGGAGAGGAGGGTCCGATCGATAGTTGAATCTCAGATAGAGGAGGAGCAATGTGGTTTTCGTCCTGGCCGTGGAACTGTGGACCAGCTCTATACCCTTGCAAGGGTGATGGAGGGGGCATGGGAGTTTGCCCAACCAATCCACATGTGCTTTGTGGATTTGGAGAAGGCTTATGACCGTGTCCCCAGGGGCACCCTGTGGGGGACGCTCCAGGAGTATGGGGTGGGTGGCTTTCTGTTAAGGGCCATTCAGTCCCTTTACCAGAGGAGCGTGAGTTTGGTCCGCATAGCCGGTAGTAAGTCGGACCTGTTCCCAGTGAGGGTTGGACTCCGCCAGGGCTGCCCTTTGTCACCGGTTCTGTTCATCACTTTTATGGACAGAATTTCTAGACGCAGCCGTGGTGTGGAGTGTGTCGAGTTTGGTGGCAGGAGAATCTCGTCTCTGCTTTTTGCGGATGATGTGGTCCTCCTAGCTTCATCCAGCTCTGACCTTCAGCTCTTGCTGGGTAGGTTCGCGGCCGAATGTGAAGCGGCTGGGATGAGGATCAGCACCTCCAAATCTGAGACCATGGTTCTCAACCGGAAAAGGGTGGCTTGCCACCTCCGGGTCGGGGGAGAGGTCCTACCTCAAGTGGAGGAGTTTAAGTATCTCGGGGTCTTGTTCACGAGTGAGGGTAGGAGGGATCGGGAGATCGACAGGCGGATTGGTTCGGCATCTGCAGTGATGCGGACGCTGAGCCGATCTGTCGTGGGGAAGAGGGAGCTGAGCCAGAAAGCCAGGCTCTCGATTTACCGGTCGATCTACGTCCCAATCCTCACCTATGGTCATGAGCTTTGGGTAATGACCGAAAGAACGAGATCGCGGATACAAGCGGCCGAAATGAGTTTCCTCCGTAGGGTGGCCGGGCTCAGCCTTAGAGATAGGGTGAGGAGCTCGGACATTCGGGAGGGACTCGGAGTAGAACCGCTGCTCCTCCGGATCGAAAGGAGCCAGTTGAGGTGGTTTGGGCATCTGGTCAGGATGCCTCCTGGACGCCTCCCCGGGGAGGTGTTTCGGGCATGTCCTGCCGGCAGGAGGCCCCCGGGTCGACCCAGGACACGTTGGAGAGGTTACATCTCCAATCTGGTCCGGGAACGCCTTGGGGTCCTGCCGGAGGAGCTGGTGGACAAGGCCGGGGAGAGGACGGCCTGGAGCTCCCTAGTTGGGATGCTGCCCCCGCGACCCGGACCCGGATAAGCGGAGGAAGACGAAGACGAAGACGAAGGAACAATCAGATCACTGATGTATGATGGAGTGTGATTATTAAGAGCTTTATATGTGAGAAGAAGGATCTTAAAATCTATTCTGAATTTAACAGGTAGCCATTGTAGGGAAGCTAAGACAGGAGAGATATGATCTCTCTTTTTAATTCTCATCAGAACTCTAGCTGCAGCATTTTGGACAAGCTGAAGACTTTTAACTACATTGTGTGGACTTCCTGAGAGTAATGGATTACAGTAATCCAGTCTTGATGTAATAAATGCATGAACTAGTTTTTCAGCATCACTCCTGGAAAGGATGCTTCTAATCTTAGCAATATTCTGAAGGTGGAAGAAGGAAATCCTACAAACCTGTTTAACCTGAGATTTGAATGACATGTCCTGGTCAAAGATAACACCAAGGTTCCTTACTTTGTTCTCGGAGATTAATATAATGCCATTCAGGTCAGGTGATTGACTAAGCAATTTCCTATTCTGGATTTCTGGTCCAAAGATGAGAACTTCCATCTTGTCTTGATTTAAAAGCAAAAAGTTTAGAGTCATCCAATTTTTTATGTCCTCAAGACAAGCCTGTAATCTACCCAACTGATTAGGTTCATCAGGGTTAATGGATAAATTTAACTGAGTATCGTCAGCATAACAGTGGAAGTTTATCCCATGCTGTCTAATGATTTTACCAATTGGGAGCATTTATATAGTAAAAAGAATTGGTCCAAGCACTGATCCCTGTGGTACTCCACAAGTAACCCTGGAGTATGAAGACGATTTGTCATGTACATTTACAAAATGAAATCTGTCAGACAGGTAGGATTTAAACCAGCCAAACGCTGTTCCTTTGATCCCTACAACATGTTCAAGTCTTTCTAAAAGAACATTGTGATCAACTGTGTCAAAGGCAGCACTGAGATCCAACAAGACTAGAACAGACACAAGATTCTGAGGCCATGAGAATATCATTTGTAACTCTCACTAATGCAGTTTCAGTGCTGTGATACTCTCTAAAACCAGACTGAAATTCCTCAAACAGAGCATTAGTTTTTAAATGTTCACATACTTGGATGGCCACTATTTTCTCCAGGACTTTGGATAAAAATGGAAGGTTAGATATTGGTCTATAATTCATTGGGTCATCTGGATCCAGAGAAGGCTTCGTGCTCTCATTGGTTCCACCCAAGTTCCTCCCACTGACGCTAGAATCGAGACAAAAAGATCCGTAACACTGTAGATTTGAGGTTTGTAACTGTAAAATGAAATGTGTGTTTTGAGAGTTTTAATTTGAAACTTGTACATTGATTTTTTTATTTTGGAAGTCTGCTAGTTACAAAACGAAAGTTTCATGTCGTGGCCTGACTATATATTCACATTTATACAACAGTTAGTTCCGACCGAGTGATTTGATTGATCAAGAGACTTTCCAAGAGTGCTTATATTGGACTATACCAGCACTGGGACTGTTTACAAACAGTATCACTTCGCTGTGCACAGGCGTTCTAAACGTTATTGTAGAAAATGTTTGTGTATCCTAGCAACAGCCATGTCCGAGTCTCCGTTTCGTGTTGGGACTATTTGTGTTGGCGGTGGAGCCTGATAAATGATTAAATACATTAACAAATCATAATCTGTTGTTGCTTATTGTTGTTGTAAAAATAAAATGAGCAGGTAGAACTGTTGTATAAAAGCAAGATCACACTCGAGGTCATGCATTGTTGCTGAAGATCAGCACTGGTGTGATTATCTACGGCACTCGGCCTGCGGCCTCGTGCTTACGACCGAATCACACCAGTGCTGATATTCAGCAACAACGCACTCCCTCTCGTGTGATGTTGCTTAAATATAGAATGGCTTGCCAGGCCACAGCAGTGACTTTCTGTCTCTCTGTTATCTAGCGGTGGGATTTAACCAGTCTGGCTGCTGCAGCCCAGAAGGTAAATACCGGTTTGTCTTCCTGCTCCAGAGGCTGTGTGACGTCACTCAGAACAGCAGGAAGAATGTGGTCCAGCTACTTTTCTGGCTCAGAGTCCAGTTTTATTTCAGACCTACATCAGCAAGCTGAGGAGAGACCTGGATCGGACCTGAAGAGGTCCAACACAGCGTGGAGCAGGACCAATGGTGCTCCCGGAACCTTATCTGGAGAGAAGGGGCAAATTTTAGGGTGGCACATGTTGTTACTTGTGGTAACTGTGGCTGCATTTAGCCTTTAGCTGTGCAATGCATGCTCCTTCAGTTTTTGTCATTAAAAAACAACATGTATCCAATACACTTTCCTCAGCTTAGAGAAACCAAAACATCTCCGAAATTCCCCACATGCCGTCTCATATCCGGAGGGTTGCAGGATCAAATCCAACTCAGATTCTTGCAGTCGTTGAGTCCTCAAGTAAGACACTTAAACGACATTGCCTGCTGGTGCTGGTCGGAGGGACTGGAGGTGTTCTCAGCAGCCCCGCTTCCATCAGTGCTCCTCTGGACAGCTGTGGCTATGTTGTAGCTCATCACCTTCACTGTGTGAATGTGTGAGTTCATCAAATACAAGCTAGTTACCATTTCATTCATTTTAATCATCTGATGCTTTCTTAACAAAAACTATTGTTATGTATACTTCTTTTGAAGAAAAAAAATTATATATATATATATATATATATATATATATATATATATATATATATATATATATATATATATATATATAACAGAACATTTGACAAGGACCGGGACAGGATCAGCGACAGCAGGGCGGTGGTTCATCTCTTGGTATCAGAGGGGTTGACAGCTCCTCCTGTCTGAGGAGGAGGACCCGGTGGGAGGAGGACTCAGGAGGAGGACCCAGGACCGCCAAGTGGTGACAGAACTGCAGACTCACACAGGAAGCTGCCCCTTCGCCGTCGACATGCCTCAGGTACAAACTAACTTTATTTTTGCTTTCAGGGACAAAGTTACACACCCGTAGAGACTTGGGCTTTCGGGTCCTACTGGAGGGTTTTATTTCAGGAGAGTTATCTGCTGGTTTGAGCTGCGGAGCAGAACCGGACCAGAACTCCTCTCACTGGAGCGATTGTGCTCCTGATAGAACCAGAAACAGACCGAGTGGGTTTTTTTGGTTTCGTTTTGTGTGAAATAGTTTTATCTCCCTCCGGTTCGGGAGTGAAAAACTTTCCAGATGTGTGCGGCCCCTCCCTGCGCGGCGCGGTGACGCACGTCACACCACGCAGTGCGTAAAAGTCCGAGGCCCGGTTCGGTTCGGGTCCAGAGGAAGGTTTCGACACACATTCTGATCCAGTACAGGATTAGCTGGCTGCAGGCCCGCTGATCCGAACCAGGCCAGCCAGGTTTCGTCCGAACCGCGGTGCCATATTCGCCGTTAAAAAGTTAGGAGAACATCTGCAGATCAGCTCCAACTCTTTCTTTTCTTAAACATGTTTCCGGTTCTGGTCCGGTCAGTGCGGCTCACATGCTCCAAACTACAATAACAGTTATCAAACACACCCTGAGTGTGTTTAAAACCACCAAAGCTGCAGATTCTGACGGACGGATCCGGGTCTGGCTTTGGGTGTGGCTCATCCTACAACCAGGAGACTCCATGGGCTCTGAGATCTGGTGCAGCTCAGTGGATTCAAAAGAAAATAAAAACTCCAAGCTGAAGCTGAAAGCAATAAAAACATCTTAAGGATTTCTTTAAAAAGACCCAAATATTACAAAGAGACTCAGATGTATGAATCATGTCTGACTGTAGGAGAGTCAGGCGGGTAAATCTCGGCAGGGCTAACTTTAGTTTATAATCATTCATGTTTAAATAGAATAAAAGTGCACCAGACAGCAGTAGCAAGACTTTTCTCCATCAACTTAAAACAGTTTGGAGATGAGATGTCATTCAAATCCAGCTGTTAGACCTGATGAAGGCAACCTGGTGCCTGCTCAAAGACGCTGGACATTGGGAATCGAACCTCCAACCTTCTGATTGGACACAGAGCAGTTAATCAGAATGTTTGGAGAACTTTCTACTTTTGTGTCTGTGAAGAGGTGCCTGTTCTACCATGCTCTGGTTCTTCTCGTGCAGAATCATTCATTTCATTAGTGGAGAAATCCTGGAGAATACATCAGGCCCTGTCCACACGTAGCCGGGGATCTGCCAAAACCTAGATATTTCTCTACGTTTTGGCCTGTCATCCACACGAAAATGGAGTTTTTTCACATGAAAATGGACCTTTTTAAAAGCTCCGGCCAAAGTGAAGATCTGCGTTTTCTCCGTTTTGGGTGTCTGCGTGTGGACGGACAAAACCGGAGTTTTAAGGTCCGCAACGTCACTTTCCGTGACAGAAAAATGCTGACATCACGTGTGCGACCTGTGTTTACGCTAGCCGACAGCATGGATGCCCTCAGAGCTGCGCTCGCTTTATCAATTGTCCAAGCGCTTTTTGCTTGTTTGTTTTTGCAAGCGGAATTACTGCTCCTTGCGGAAGACCACAGACGAAGGACGAGGTTAAGAACAGGGGAAATACTGCCGCCTACAGGTCTGGCATGTCCTTAACAACGTATTTATCCGGGTACATGTGGACAGAGTTATTTTTTTAACGAGATGGTGTGGATGCAAGTTTTTGGAGGGGCGGATCTTCGTTTTTAAAAAACCCGGCTACGTGTGGACTAGGCCTCAGTTATTTACCCCTCTACACACACACACACACACAAGGTGATGCGAGATCTCACCTTTTGCATCAGCTTGTGCTGCCATGTGTATACTACCTTTATAAACACTCCAAACTTGAAGAGAAACCTGTCCGTCCATTTTCTCAGTCTCTGATTTTAAGAATGATGTGCCAAAACCAAACTGTTTCCAAAAGTCCCGATTTGTGATGTCACAAACAGGAAAATTAGAATAAAACCAACTTTCATGTAGAAGAGCTGCTAGAGAAGCAGCAGCTCTAATTTGAGTCCCACCCGGATTGCAGAGCTTCTCAGCTTATAGCAGCCAATCAGGACATGAGTGGGCGTGGCCAGCAGTAGCTTGTTTTTTTAAGTGAGAGTACTAAAACAGCTAATTCTGGAAGGTACTGAAATGTCAATAATAAAACTGCTTAATTTGCTTAACATGGGAGGGATTTAGTTTGTAGACATGCTTTCTATAGACCATAGAACTGTTATTGCCTAAGACAAAAGTCATATGTCCCCTTTAAACTTGAAGGTCCCTGAATCTCACTGAAGTGCTGAACCTAAAGTCTTAAAACACGTGATGACATTTAAAGTAAAACAAAATTAACTTTTTATCCACATCAAATTTTGACTTTTAATGAATAAAAAAGCTAAAAGAAACAACTATCTTTGCCCTTTTGTAAGTGCAGACATTAGTGTAAAATAGTCTAGAAACAAGGATCCTCTCTAGAAGCCAAGCTGTTGTGATTGAGAAATCCATTCAGATACTTAGTTTCACAATAAGATCAGCAGTGTTGCTTAAGCTAACTCAAGCCAAACCGTTAAATTCCTTCAAAATAAAAGCCTAAAGCTGTTTACCGAGTTGCAGCGTCAGTCTGAGGTTTTTGCGTAAAACCAGTTCATTTCTCTGTCGGATGTGATTTTGACTGATAACAGAA